>NC_143036.1:79357366-79372366 GCF_057628025.1 Oncorhynchus mykiss | reverse complement strand
CAGTCACTGTCGCTAACAAGGTGTGTTCTGTCTCTCTCTCTCTCTCTGTTCCATGTTCCTCCTGTCGCTGCCTGTGATGATTCTCTCTCACACCAGGTAAGAACATTATCGTCTATCATTACCAGTGTGTGTGTGTGTGTGTGTGTGTGTGTGTGTGTGTGTGTGTGTGTGTGTGTGTGTGAAAGTAAGTGTCAGCAGTGTGAAGTATATAGTCTATACTGTTACACTGTGAAGTATATAGCCTATACTGTTACACTGTGAAGTATATAGCCTAGCTACTCTATACTGTTACACTGTGAAGTATATAGCCTAGCTACTCTATACTGTTACACTGTGAAGTATATAGTCTAGCTACTCTATACTGTTACACTGTGAAGTATATAGCCTAGCTACTCTATACTGTTACACTGTGAAGTATATAGCCTAGCTACTCTATACTGTTACACTGTGAAGTATATAGCCTATACTGTTACACTGTGAAGTATATAGCCTAGCTAGTCTATACTGTTACAATGTGAAGTATATAGCCTAGCTACTCTATACTGTTACACTGTGAAGCATATAGCCTAGCTAGTTTATACTGTGAAGTATATAGTCTAGCTAGTCTATACTGTGAAGTATATAGTCTAGCTAGTCTATACTGTGAAGTATATAGCCTAGCTACTCTATACTGTTACACTGTGAAGTATATAGCCTAGCTAGTCTATACTGTTACACTGTGAAGTATATAGCCTAGCTACTCTATACTGTTACACTGGGAAGTATATAGCCTAGCTACTCTATACTGTTACACTGTGAAGTATATAGCCTAGCTACTCTATACTGTTACACTGGGAAGTATATAGCCTAGCTACTCAATACTGTTACACTGTGAAGCACATAGCCTAGCTACTCTATACTGTTACACTGTGAAGTATATAGCCTAGCTAGTCTATACTGTTACACTGTGAAGTATATAGCCTAGCTACTCTATACTGTTACACTGTGAAGTATATAGCCTATACTGTTACACTGTGAAGCATATAGCCTAGCTACTCAATACTGTTACACTGTGAAGTATATAGCCTAGCTACTCTATACTGTTACACTGTGAAGTATATAGCCTAGCTACTCTATACTGTTACACTGTGAAGTATATAGCCTATACTGTTACACTGTGAAGCATATAGCCTAGCTACTCAATACTGTTACACTGTGAAGTATGTAGCCTAGCTACTCTATACTGTTACACTGTGAAGCATATAGCCTAGCTACTCAATACTGTTACACTGTGAAGCATATAGCCTAGCTACTCTATACTGTTACACTGTGAAGTATGTAGCCTAGCTACTCTATACTGTTACACTGTGAAGCATATAGCCTAGCTACTCAATACTGTTACACTGTGAAGCATATAGCCTAGCTACTCAATACTGTTACACTGTGAAGCATATAGCCTAGCTACTCAATACTGTTACACTGTGAAGCATATAGCCTAGCTACTCTATACTGTTACACTGTGAAGCATATAGCCTAGCTACTCTATACTGTTACACTGTGAAGTATGTAGCCTAGCTACTCTATACTGTTACTCTGTGAAGCATATAGCCTAGCTACTCAATACTGTTACACTGTGAAGCATATAGCCTAGCTACTCAATACTGTTACACTGTGAAGCATATAGCCTAGCTACTCTATACTGTTACACTGTGAAGCATATAGCCTAGCTACTCAATACTGTTACACTGTGAAGTATGTAGCCTAGCTACTCTATACTGTTACACTGTGAAGTATGTAGCCTAGCTACTCTATACTGTTACACTGTGAAGCATATAGCCTAGCTACTCAATACTGTTACACTGTGAAGCATATAGCCTAGCTACTCAATACTGTTACACTGTGAAGCATATAGCCTAGCTACTCTATACTGTTACACTGTGAAGCATATAGCCTAGCTACTCAATACTGTTACACTGTGAAGTATGTAGCCTAGCTACTCTATACTGTTACACTGTGAAGCATATAGCCTAGCTAGTCTATACTGTTACACTGTGAAGCATATAGCCTAGCTACTCAATACTGTTACACTGTGAAGCATATAGCCTAGCTACTCTATACTGTTACACTGTGAAGCATATAGCCTAGCTACTCAATACTGTTACACTGTGAAGCATATAGCCTAGCTACTCAATACTGTTACACTGTGAAGTATGTAGCCTAGCTACTCTATACTGTTACACTGTGAAGTATATAGCCTAGCTAGTCTATACTGTTACACTGTGAAGTATATAGCCTAGCTAGTCTATACTGTTACACTGTGAAGTATATAGCCTATACTGTTACACTGTGAAGCATATAGCCTAGCTACTCAATACTGTTACACTGTGAAGTATATAGCCTAGCTACTCTATACTGTTACACTGTGAAGTATATAGCCTAGCTAGTCTATACTGTTACACTGTGAAGTATATAGCCTAGCTACTCTATACTGTTACACTGTGAAGTATATAGCCTATACTGTTACACTGTGAAGCATATAGCCTAGCTAGTCTATACTGTTACACTGTGAAGCATATAGCCTGCTGTTTAACATGTCCACGCTGTGTTGATGACTGCTGAGGTGTGGACAGAGACACTTGAACAGTCATATACAAAGGATATATATATGCTACAAATAATTGTCTGGAGATGGAAGAGGGAAACTGTAGCCTCTTTATTCATGTGAACGACTTCATACTCTCTGTCCACCAGGCAACCACATCAAACAGTGTATATAACTCATGATTCAAACAGTAGAGGCATCAGGGACAATCATTGTACAATACAAATCAATACCAATATTAGGATGAAGATCAATACGAATGTTAAACTCCATAGAAATATTCCAATGAAGAATTCTCATATTGCAGATTCCTGCTACAAAAGCGACGAAGAAGGTAACCAGAAAAACGGATTGTGGTGGAGAATGGTTTGCGTTAAGACATAGACATGTAGATCTGTCTGGCTTTTCACTGTTGCTGTTCTGTGTCTATAGATCTACCTGGTTTGTGTCACTAACTGTACTGTATAGAGCTGATTGTCTCACGTTACTAAAACAGTAGCTGTCAGTTTAGCTGTTCTAAATGTACATCCGGCTGGTTGCGTGTCCTTTACTCATAGGTTGTACGTCCATCACGTGGTCACGTCATGCCGTTGTCATGTTACGTTGTTATGAACGTTGTCAAGCCGTGCTCTTCCGGTGGCGCCCTAAGGCGGTGATAAACCAAGTCATTCTGGACGCAGGCAAACTACTGTTTAGTCTAAATTACACTATAGTGCCTGGATATACGATGACATGGTTAAAGTAGTGAAATATTGAGTAGGGTACAACTTTGCCATGCATTATTATGTCGTCACATTTACTTTAGACGTGGCAATGTTGTCATTAGCTTGCAAAGTTCGTCAAAAAATAGCTAGCAATGCTAGCGTCAGCTAGCTAAAATCCGGTGGCCTCCCCTCAATTTTAGCTAATTAGCTAACCTTATACTGCATCTATAATAAATCCGGTGACATCAAAGTGACGACAAAAGGTTTTCCTACTAATTATTTGCCTCATTTTGAAAGTCATTTTTATTTCCAAGCCACTAATGCAGTTTTGATTAAATCTTCATCAGCTCTCATTGACGATGCATTGAGTAACATGCTCGACTTGCGATAAGGAGTTCAGCTTTGTCAGCCCAGTTGTCAAATATCTACCTTTCCTTTTTAATTTAATTTAAATTCAGTCCAAAACAATATTGTGACCAAACATACAAACCATGAACAGCTAACCTGTATAGGTCACAATAGCTGTTCTGTAGTTGAATAATGTATGGAGTTGGTTGTCTTGTCACTCTGGTAGTACTGTGTGGATGTGGCTGGCTTTCTTGTCAATATATATGTTAGTTCTGGGTGGCTTTCTTGTCAATATATATGTTTTAGTTCTGGGTGGCTTTCTTGTCAATATAGATGTTTTAGTTCTGGGTGGCTTTCTTGTCAATATAGATGTTTTAGTTCTGGGTGGCTTTCTTGTCAATATATATGTTTTAGTTCTGGGTGGCTTTCTTGTCAATATAGATGTTTTAGTTCTGGGTGGCTTTCTTGTCAATATATATGTGTTAGTTCTGGGTGGCTTTCTTGTCAATATAGATGTTTTAGTTCTGACTGGCTTGTCAATATAGATGTTTTAGTTCTGGGTGGCTTTCTTGTCAATATAGATGTTTTAGTTCTGGGTGGCTTTCTTGTCAATATATATGTTTTAGTTCTGGGTGGCTTTCTTGTCAATATAGATGTTTTAGTTCTGGGTGGCTTTCTTGTCAATATAGATGTTTTAGTTCTGGGTGGCTTTCTTGTCAATATAGATGTTTTAGTTCTGACTGGCTTGTCCAAATAGATGTTTTAGTTCTGGCTGGCTTGTCAATATAGATGTTTTAGTTCTGGCTTGCTTGTCAATATAGATGTTTTAGTTCTGGCTGGCTTGTCAATATAGATGTTTTAGTTCTGGCTGGCTTGTCAACATAGATGTTTTAGTTCTGACTGGCTTGTCAATATAGATGTTTTAGTTCTGACTGGCTTGTCCAAATAGATGTTTTAGTTCTGACTGGCTTGTCAATATAGATGTTTTAGTTCTGGCTTGCTTGTCAATATAGATGTTTTAGTTCTGACTGGCTTGTCAATATAGATGTTTTAGTTCTGACTGGCTTGTCAATATAGATGTTTTAGTTCTGACTGGCTTGTCAATATAGATGTTTTAGTTCTGGCTTGCTTGTCAAATAGATGTTTTAGTTCTGGCTTGCTTGTCAATATAGATGTTTTAGTTCTGGCTGGCTTGTCAATATAGATGTTTTAGTTCTGACTGGCTTGTCCAAATAGATGTATTAGTTCTGGCTGGCTTGTCTAGCTAGTCTGTAGCCCATAGATTGGCTGTCGGGCTAAATCCATGTTGAATTCCTTCCCTTTTTGACAGCGTCCATTTTGATTTTAACCAAACCACCCGTACCAGTTTTCCTGGTAGAAAAGGGGTCAGAATGTGACTTTTTGGACCTGAATGTTAAACCGTTCAAGAGATCAAGGCGCTCCGAGTCGACCCATTTAGCATGCAGCACCATACCATCACTGTCACAGATAAACGGTTGAGTTTGATACCATCGCTGTCACCGATAAACGGTTGAGTTTGATACCATCGCTGTCACAGATAAACGGTTGAGTTTGATATCATCGCTGTCACAGATAAACTGTTGAGTTTGATACCATCGCTGTCACAGATAAACGGTTGAGTTTGATATCATCGCTGTCACAGATAAACGGTTGAGTTTGATACCATCGCTGTCACAGATAAACGGTTGAGTTTGATATCATCGCTGTCACAGATAAACGGTTGAGTTTGATATCATCGCTGTCACAGATAAACTGTTGAGTTTGATACCATCGCTGTCACAGATAAACGGTTGAGTTTGATACCATCGCTGTCACAGATAAACGGTTGAGTTTGATACCATCGCTGTCACAGATAAACGGTTGAGTTTGATATCATCGCTGTCACAGATAAACGGTTGAGTTTGATACCATCGCTGTCACAGATAAACGGTTGAGTTTGATATCATCGCTGTCACAGATAAACGGTTGAGTTTGATACCATCGCTGTCACAGATAAACGGTTGAGTTTGATATCATCGCTGTCACAGATAAACGGTTGAGTTTGATACCATCGCTGTCACAGATAAACGGTTGAGTTTGATATCATCGCTGTCACAGATAAACGGTTGAGTTTGATATCATCGCTGTCACAGATAAACTGTTGAGTTTGATACCATCGCTGTCACAGATAAACGGTTGAGTTTGATACCATCGCTGTCACAGATAAACGGTTGAGTTTGATACCATCGCTGTCACAGATAAACGGTTGAGTTTGATATCATCGCTGTCACAGATAAACGGTTGAGTTTGATATCATCGCTGTCACAGATAAACGGTTGAGTTTGATATCATCGCTGTCACAGATAAACGGTTGAGTTTGATACCATCGCTGTCACAGATAAACGGTTGAGTTTGATATCATCGCTGTCACAGATAAACTGTTGAGTTTGATACCATCGCTGTCACAGATAAACGGTTGAGTTTGATATCATCGCTGTCACAGATAAACGGTTGAGTTTGATACCATCGCTGTCACAGATAAACGGTTGAGTTTGATATCATCGCTGTCACAGATAAACGGTTGAGTTTGATATCATCGCTGTCACAGATAAACTGTTGAGTTTGATACCATCGCTGTCACAGATAAACGGTTGAGTTTGATACCATCGCTGTCACAGATAAACGGTTGAGTTTGATACCATCGCTGTCACAGATAAACGGTTGAGTTTGATATCATCGCTGTCACAGATAAACGGTTGAGTTTGATACCATCGCTGTCACAGATAAACGGTTGAGTTTGATACCATCGCTGTCACAGATAAACGGTTGAGTTTGATACCATCGCTGTCACAGATAAACGGTTGAGTTTGATATCATCGCTGTCACAGATAAACGGTTGAGTTTGATATCATCGCTGTCACAGATAAACGGTTGAGTTTGATATCATCGCTGTCACAGATAAACGGTTGAGTTTGATACCATCGCTGTCACAGATAAACGGTTGAGTTTGATATCATCGCTGTCACAGATAAACGGTTGAGTTTGATATCATCGCTGTCACAGATAAACGGTTGAGTTTGATATCATCGCTGTCACAGATAAACGGTTGAGTTTGATACCATCGCTGTCACAGATAAACGGTTGAGTTTGATACCATCGCTGTCACAGATAAACGGTTGAGTTTGATATCATCACTGTCACAGATAAACGGTTGAGTTTGATATCATCGCTGTCACAGATAAACGGTTGAGTTTGATATCATCGCTGTCACAGATAAACGGTTGAGTTTGATACCATCGCTGTCACAGATAAACGGTTGAGTTTGATATCATCGCTGTCACAGATAAACGGTTGAGTTTGATATCATCGCTGTCACAGATAAACGGTTGAGTTTGATACCATAGCTGTCACAGATAAACGGTTGAGTTTGATATCATCGCTGTCACAGATAAACTGTTGAGTTTGATACCATCGCTGTCACAGATAAACGGTTGAGTTTGATATCATCGCTGTCACAGATAAACGGTTGAGTTTGATACCATCGCTGTCACAGATAAACGGTTGAGTTTGATATCATCGCTGTCACAGATAAACTGTTGAGTTTGATATCATCGCTGTCACAGATAAACGGTTGAGTTTGATATCATCGCTGTCACAGATAAACGGTTGAGTTTGATACCATCGCTGTCACAAATAAACTGTTGAGGTTGATATCATCACTGTCACCGGTAAACTGTTGAGTTTGATATCATCGCTGTCACAGATAAACGGTTGAGTTTGATACCATCGCTGGCACAGATAAACGGTTGAGTTTGATATCATCGCTGTCACAGATAAACGGTTGAGTTTGATATCATCGCTGTCACAGATAAACGGTTGAGTTTGATATCATCGCTGTCACAGATAAACGGTTGAGTTTGATACCATCGCTGTCACAGATAAACTGTTGAGTTTGATACCATCTCTGTCACAGATAAACGGTTGAGTTTGATACCATCGCTGTCACAGATAAACTGTTGAGTTTGATACCATCTCTGTCACAGATAAACGGTTGAGTTTGATACCATCGCTGCCACAGATAAACGGTTGAGTTTGATATCATTTAAAAGCTAACAATCAGTGTTGTTAAAATATTTAATTATACCTGTAAAGAAAAGTATACACATTTTAATTTTTAAACCTTTAACCTCAAATGTCTAAAAACATAAATGATGTAATTTTTTAAAATTATTTTTGTCATGTTCGCATATGTTGTAGCTAAGATGATATTTGACTGATGTTTTTGTGTCGTGCCCACGATCAGTTGAGACACAACATGCTCTTGAATACAGGGAGGTCTCATTTCAACCGTAGAAATATAACTCATAGAATGGGTCTATCCCTTCAGGCCACTAGTTGGTACACCACTGACATTTACATTTAATTAACATGTTTTACATTCTAATTAATACCAACACAGATGACCTGCCTGTCCACCCACTGTCAAATGTCAACTGAAAAGGTCATGTCTATTCTAGTATCTGAATTTCTATGAGGTACAATAGGTTTTTCTATGGGAGGACTGACAGTGTCATTTAAAACAACAGATGTTCCCATTCAAGTCAACATCCTCTGATGTGTGGACCTCCAATCTTCTCTCTGGTACCATTTTGAAAGGTTCAGAGTTCAATTGTATTCCCTTTTCAGCACATTTAACAGCTACAACATGACACTCGCACCCTATTCACGTGCATACTAGGTATAACCTCCACATGTGGTGTATATTGAAGCCATCAGATAAGCTGTATCCCGTGCTTTGTGGCGAGTGAGAGCCTGTTAAGTCAGCAGCTCCTCGCTGGCTGTGAAGTTTGAAATGATTTGATCCGGAGGAGACGAGTGAGTGAGAGGAAGTGGATTAAAATTAATAACAAGATCACGGAGAGGATAGGAAGGGGAAAGTGGAGGAGGCGCTGGAACGCAATGCCACAACCTAAAATAACCAAATCCTCCTCAGTGAGAGAGAGAGAGGAGTGCTTATCACGCCACTCCAGAGGAATGATGGGAGACGAAGGGGCCTGTGGCCCTGTGTTAGTTATTCAACCGGAACTGAGCTCTCTACTCTTATGGGATTCACTTTTTCAGACACATAATGAATCCAAACTGACAATCCTGGCATCCTGCTATGGAAGAGTACCATAAGATGTGTTGTTCTGTACAGCAGTTTACTCCTATACTGAACCTGTGTTGTTCTGTACAACAGTTTACTCCTATACTGAACCTGTGTTGTTCTGTACAACAGTTTACTCCTATACTGAACCTGTGTTGTTCTGTACAGCAGTTTACTCCTATACTGAACCTGTGTTGTTCTGTACAGCAGTTTACTCCTATACTGAACCTGTGTTGTTCTGTACAGCAGTTTACTCCTATACTGAACCTGTGTTGTTCTGTACAGCAGTTTACTCCTATACTGAACCTGTGTTGTTCTGTACAACAGTTTACAGTTTATCTGTAATGTATCTGGCAATGTTGTCATGATCTATCTGGCAATGTTGTCATGATCTATCTGGCAATGTTGTCATGATCTATCTGGCAATGTTGTCATGATCTATCTGGCAATGTTGTCATGATCTATCTGGCAATGTTGTCATGATCTATCTGGCAATGTTGTCATGATCTATCTGGCAATGTTGTCATGATCTATCTGGCAATGTTGTCATGATCTATCTGGCAATGTTGTCATGATCTATCTGGCAATGTTGTCATGATCTATCTGGCAATGTTGTCATGATCTATCTGGCAATGTTTTGCTAGCTAACGATAGCTAGTAAAAATGCCGGTGCTCTCCCCTCAATCTTAGCTAGCCAGCACAAGTTGTGCTGTTTCTGAAGTCAATCTGGCGACATCACAATGATGACAAAGGCTTGACCTGTTCATTATGTTCCTCTTTTTGAAATGTCATGATGTTTCCAAGCCACGGTAATTAACTTTAGACTACATCTTCATCAGCAGCCAGAGACCCTGCTGAGCATCAGTCCTGCAACAAAGGTTCAAAACAACATTGTGACGAATCATATAATAATACAATAATAGAATATAATAATATTATATAATCATATAATAATAGAATATAATAATATAATAATAGAATAGAATAATAGAATATAATAATATTATATAATAATATAAGAATAGAATAATAGAATAATATTATAGAACCATATAATAATAGAATAGAATATAATAATAGAATAGAATAATAGAATATAATAATATTATATAATAATATAAGAATAGAATAATAGAATAATATTATAGAACCATATAATAATAGAATAGAATAGAATAATAGAATAGAATAATAGAATAGAATAATAGAATAGAATAATAGAATAATATTATAGAACCATATAATAATAGAATAGAATAGAATAATAGAATAGAATAATAGAATAGAATAATAGAATAATATTATAGAACCATATAATAATAGAATAGAATAGAATAATAGAATAGAATAATAGAATAGAATAGAATAATAGAATAGAATAATAGAATAGAATAATAGAATAGAATAGAATAATATAATAGAATAGAATAATAGAATAGAATAATAGAATAGAATAGAATAATATAATAGAATAGAATAATAGAATAGAATAGAATAATAGAATAGAATAATAGAATAGAATAGAATAATATAATAGAATAGAATAATAGAATAGAATAATATAATAATATAATAGAATAATATAATAGAATAGAATAATAGAATAGAATAGAATAATAGAATAGAATAATAGAATAGAATAGAATAATATAATAGAATAGAATAATAGAATAGAATAATAGAATAGAATAATATAATAATATAATAGAATAATATAATAGAATAGAATAGAATAATAGAATAGAATAATAGAATAGAATAATATAATAATATAATAGAATAATATAATAGAATAGAATAATAGAATAGAATAGAATAATAGAATAGAATAATATAATAATATAATAGAATAATATAATAGAATAGAATAATATAATAGAATAGAATAATAGAATAGAATAATATAATAATATAATAGAATAATATAATAGAATAGAATAATAGAATAGAATAGAATAATAGAATAGAATAATAGAATAGAATAGAATAATATAATAGAATAGAATAATAGAATAGAATAATAGAATATAATAATATAATAATATAATAGAATAATATAATAGAATAGAATAATATAATAATATTATAGAACCATATAATAATAGAATAGAATAGAATAATAGAATAGAATAGAATAATAGAATAGAATAATAGAATAGAATAGAATAATAGAATAGAATAGAATAATAGAATAGAATAGAATAATATAATAGAATAATATAATAGAATAGAATAATATAATAGAATAGAATAATATAATAATATTATAGAACCATATAATAATAGAATAGAATAGAATAATAGAATAGAATAGAATAATAGAATAGAATAATAGAATAGAATAGAATAATAGAATAGAATAGAATAATAGAATAGAATAGAATAATAATATAATAGAATAATAGAATAGAATAATATAATAATATAATAGAATAATAGAATAGAATAGAATAATATAATAGAATAATATAATAATAGAATAGAATAGAATAATAGAATAGAATAATATAATAGAATAATATAATAATATAATAGAATAATAGAATAGAATAATATAATAATATAATAGAATAATAGAATAGAATAGAATAATATAATAGAATAATATAATAATAGAATAGAATAGAATAATAGAATAGAATAATATAATAATATTATAGATTCATAGAATAATAGAATAGAATAGAATAATAGAATAGAATAATAGAATAGAATAGAATAATAGAATAGAATAGAATAATAGAATAGAATAGAATAATAGAATAGAATAATAGAATAGAATAATAGAATAGAATAATAGAATAGAATAATATAATAGAATAATAGAATAGAATAATAGAATAGAATAATATAATAATATAATAGAATAATATAATAGAATAGAATAATCTAATATAATAATAGAACCATATAATAATAGAATAGAATAGAATAATAGAATAGAATAATATAATAATATTATAGATTCATATAATAATAGAATGGAATAGAATAATAGAATAGAATAATATAATAATATTATAGAATACTATAATCATATAATAGAATAGAATAATATAATAGATTAATAGAATAGAATAATTGAATAGAATAGAATAATAGAATAGAATAATATAATAATATTATAGAATCATATAATAATAGAATAGAATAATAGAATAGAATCATATAATAGATTAATAGAATAGAATAATTGAATAGAATAGAATAATAGAATAGAATAATATAATAATATTATAGAATCATATAATAATAGAATAGAATAATAGAATAGAATAATATAATAATATTCTAGAATCATATAATAATAGAATAGAATAATAGAATAGATTAATAGAATATAATAATTGAATAGAATAGAATAATAGAATAGAATAATATAATAATATTCTAGAATCATATAATAATAGAATAGAATAATAGAATAGATTAATAGAATATAATAATTGAATAGAATATAATATAATAATATAATAGAAGAATAGAATAAAAAAACAGAATAATAGAATAATATAATAGAATAACATAATAATATAATAATAATAGAATAGATCTTTATTATCCCTAACAGTTGAAATGTATCTTCAGTGCCTGTGACAGTACCCAACCCCTCTCGTTTCCTCCACTATGCTGTGAGCAGTGATCTCCCGTGGAGGTTGGATTTGTTTCAGTGCAGGAGACTTTTCTCATCTCCTCCCTGCCAGCCGATGCTCTCAGTGTTTCACATTCACACGTTGTAGACATTCTGACTCACACTCCATAACCTGTTAGGGTCAGATACAGGGTCGCTGTGACCCTCACTCACCCATCCCCACTGGACACACACTGGTTGAATCAATGTCGTTTCCACATCATCACGCCATGACAATGTCGTTTCCACATCATCACGTCATGACAATGTCGTTTCCACATCATCACGTCATGACAATGTCGTTTCCACATCATCACGTCATGACAATGTCGTTTCCACATCATCACCTCCTGACAATGTCGTTTCTACATCATCATGTCCTGACAATGTCGTTTCCACATCATCACGTCCTGACAATGTCGTTTCCACATCATCACGTCATGACAATGTCGTTTCCACATCATCACGTCATGACAATGTCGTTTCCACATCATCACGTCCTGACAATGTCGTTTCCACATCATCACGCCATGACAATGTCGTTTCCACATCATCACGTCCTGACAATGTCGTTTCCACATCATCACGCCATGACAATGTCGTTTCCACATCATCACGTCCTGACAATGTCGTTTCCACATCATCACCTCCTGACAATGTCGTTTCCACATCATCACGTCCTGACAATGTCGTTTCCACATCATCACGTCCTGACAATGTCGTTTCCACATCATCACGTCCTGACAATGTTGTTTCCACATCATCACCTCCTGACAATGTCGTTTCCACATCATCACGTTCTGACAATGTCGTTTCCACATCATCACCTCCTGACAATGTCGTTTCCACATCATCACGTCCTGACAATGTCGTTTCCACATCATCACCTCCTGACAATGTCGTTTCCACATCATCACGTCCTGACAATGTCGTTTCCACATCATCACGTCCTGACAATGTCGTTTCCACATCATCACGTCCTGACAATGTCGTTTCCACATCATCACCTCCTGACAATGTCGTTTCCACATCATCACGTCCTGACAATGTCGTTTCCACATCATCACCTCCTGACAATGTCGTTTCCACATCATCACGTCCTGACAATGTCGTTTCCACATCATCACCTCCTGACAATGTCGTTTCCACATCATCACCTCCTGACAATGTCGTTTCCACATCATCACCTCCTGACAATGTCGTTTCCACATCATCACGTCATGACAATGTCGTTTCCACATCATCACGTCCTGACAATGTCGTTTCCACATCATCACGTCCTGACAATGTCGTTTCCACATCATCACAACCTGACAATGTCGTTTCCACATCATCACCTCCTGACAATGTCGTTTCCACATCATCACGTCCTGACAATGTCGTTTCCACATCATCACGTCCTGACAATGTCGTTTCCACATCATCACGTCCTGACAATGTCGTTTCCACATCATCACGCCATGACAATGTCATTTCCACATCATCACGTCCTGACAATGTCGTTTCCACATCATCACCTCCTGACAATGTCGTTTCCACATCATCACGCCATGACAATGTCGTTTCCACATCATCACCTCCTGACAGTCGTTTCCACATCATCACGTCATGACAATGTCGTTTCCACATCATCACGTCCTGACAATGTCGTTTCCACATCATCACGTCATGACAATGTCGTTTCCACATCATCACGTCCTGACAATGTCGTTTCCACATCATCACGTCCTGACAATGTCGTTTCCACATCATCACGTCCTGACAATGTCGTTTCCACATCATCACGTCCTGACAATGTCGTTTCCACATCATCACCTCCTGACAATGTCGTTTCCACATCATCACGTCCTGACAATGTCGTTTCCACATCATCACGTCCTGACAATGTCGTTTCCACATCATCACGTCCTGACAATGTCATTTCCACATCATCACGTCCTGACAATGTCGTTTCCACATCATCACGTCCTGACAATGTCGTTTCCACATCATCACGTCCTGACAATGTCGTTTCCACATCATCACCTCCTGACAATGTCGTTTCCACATCATCACGTCCTGACAATGTCGTTTCCACATCATCACGTCCTGACAATGTCGTTTCCACATCATCACGTCCTGACAATGTCGTTTCCACATCATCACGTCATGACAATGTCGTTTCCACATCATCACCTCCTGACAATGTCGTTTCCACATCATCACGTCCTGACAATGTCGTTTCCACATCATCACGTTCTGACAATGTCGTTTCCACATCATCACGTCCTGACAATGTCGTTTCCACATCATCACGTCCTGACAATGTCGTTTCCACATCATCACGTCCTGACAATGTCGTTTCCACATCATCACCTCCTGACAATGTCGTTTCTACATCATCACGTCCTGACAATGTCGTTTCCACATCATCACGTTCTGACAATGTCGTTTCCACATCATCACCTCCTGACAATGTCGTTTCCACATCATCACCTCCTGACAATGTCGTTTCCACATCATCACGTTCTGACAATGTCGTTTCCACATCATCACGTTCTGACAATGTCGTTTCCACATCATCACCTCCTGACAATGTCGTTTCCACATC
>NC_143036.1:79349866-79352366 GCF_057628025.1 Oncorhynchus mykiss | reverse complement strand
TCCTATTCACTGTTTACTGTGTTCAGTCTGTTACCCACTACAGACACCATTTCCTATTCACTGTTTACTGTGTTCAGTCTGTTACCCACTACAGACACCATTTCCTATTCACTGTTTACTGTGTTCAGTCTGTTACCCACTACAGACACGACTTCCTATTCACTGTTTACTGTGTCCAGTCTGTTACTGTGTTCAGTCTGTTACCCACTACAGACACCATTTACTATTCACTGTTTACTGTGTTCAGTCTGTTACCCACTACAGACATGACTTCCTGTTCACTGTTTACTGTGTTCAGTCTGTTACCCACTACAGACACCATTTCCTATTCACTGTTTACTGTGTTCAGTCTGTTACCCACTACAGACACCATTTCCTATTCACTGTTTACTGTGTTCAGTCTGTTACTGTGTTCAGTCTGTTACCCACTACAGACACGACTTCCTATTCACTGTTTACTGTGTTCAGTCTGTTACCCACTACAGACACGACTTCCTATTCACTGTTTACTGTGTTCAGTCTGTTACCCACTACAGACACGACTTCCTATTCACTGTTTACTGTGTTCAGTCTGTTACTGTGTCCAGTCTGTTACTGTGTTCAGTCTGTTACCCACTACAGACACGACTTCCTATTCACTGTTTACTGTGTTCAGTCTGTTACCCACTACAGACACGACTTCCTATTCACTGTTTACTGTGTTCAGTCTGTTACTGTGTCCAGTCTGTTACCCACTACAGACACGACTTCCTATTCACTGTTTACTGTGTTCAGTCTGTTACCCACTACAGACACGACTTCCTATTCACTGTTTACTGTGTCCAGTCTGTTACTGTGTCCAGTCTGTTACTGTGTTCAGTCTGTTACCCACTACAGACACGACTTCCTATTCACTGTTTACTGTGTCCAGTCTGTTACTGTGTCCAGTCTGTTACTGTGTTCAGTCTGTTACCCACTACAGACATGACTTCCTATTCACTGTTTACTGTGTCCAGTCTGTTACTGTGTCCAGTCTGTTACTGTGTTCAGTCTGTTACCCACTACAGACACGACTTCCTATTCACTGTTTACTGTGTCCAGTCTGTTACTGTGTCCAGTCTGTTACTGTGTTCAGTCTGTTACCCACTACAGACACGACTTCCTATTCAC
Source organism: Oncorhynchus mykiss (assembly GCF_057628025.1). NCBI lineage: Eukaryota > Metazoa > Chordata > Actinopteri > Salmoniformes > Salmonidae > Oncorhynchus > Oncorhynchus mykiss. The sequence goes on along the minus strand of NC_143036.1, from coordinate 79,351,217 downwards.
TGTTTACTGTGTTCAGTCTGTTACCCACTACAGACACCATTTCCTATTCACTGTTTACTGTGTTCAGTCTGTTACCCACTACAGACACCATTTCCTATTCACTGTTTACTGTGTTCAGTCTGTTACTGTGTTCAGTCTGTTACCCACTACAGACACGACTTCCTATTCACTGTTTACTGTGTTCAGTCTGTTACCCACTACAGACATTACTTCCTATTCACTGTTTACTGTGTTCAGTCTGTTACCCACTACAGACACCATTTCCTATTCACTGTTTACTGTGTTCAGTCTGTTACCCACTACAGACATGACTTCCTATTCACTGTTTACTGTGTTCAGTCTGTTACTGTGTTCAGTCTGTTACTGTGTTCAGTCTGTTACCCACTACAGACACGACTTCCTATTCACTGTTTACTGTGTTCAGTCTGTTACTGTGTCCAGTCTGTTACCCACTACAGACACCATTTCCTATTCACTGTTTACTGTGTTCAGTCTGTTACCCACTACAGACACCATTTCCTATTCACTGTTTACTGTGTTCAGTCTGTTACCCACTACAGACACGACTTCCTATTCACTGTTTACTGTGTCCAGTCTGTTACTGTGTCCAGTCTGTTACTGTGTTCAGTCTGTTACCCACTACAGACATGACTTCCTATTCACTGTTTACTGTGTCCAGTCTGTTACTGTGTCCAGTCTGTTACTGTGTTCAGTCTGTTACCCACTACAGACACGACTTCCTATTCACTGTTTACTGTGTCCAGTCTGTTACTGTGTCCAGTCTGTTACTGTGTTCAGTCTGTTACCCACTATAGACACGACTTCCTATTCACTGTTTACTGTGTTCAGTCTGTTACCCACTACAGACACCATTTCCTATTCACTGTTTACTGTGTTCAGTCTGTTACCCACTACAGACACCATTTCCTATTCACTGTTTACTGTGTTCAGTCTGTTACTGTGTTCAGTCTGTTACCCACTACAGACATGACTTCCTATTCACTGTTTACTGTGTTCAGTCTGTTACTGTGTTCAGTCTGTTACTGTGTTCAGTCTGTTACCCACTACAGACACCATTTCCTATTCACTGTTTACTGTGTTCAGTCTGTTACCCACTACAGACACCATTTCCTATTCACTGTTTACTGTGTTCAGTCTGTTACCCACTACAGACACCATTTCCTATTCACTGTTTACTGTGTTCAGTCTGTTACCCACTACAGACACCATTTCCTATTCACTGTTTACTGTGTTCAGTCTGTTACCCACTACAGACACCATTTCCTATTCACTGTTTACTGTGTTCAGTCTGTTACCCACTACAGACACGACTTCCTATTCACTGTTTACT
>NC_143036.1:79324866-79339866 GCF_057628025.1 Oncorhynchus mykiss | reverse complement strand
GTCTTAATGAGTACAGTAGTACCCAGTAGTCTTAATGAGTACAGTAGTACCCAGTAGTCTTAATGAGTACAGTAGTACCCAGTAGTCTTAATGAGTACAGTAGTACCCAGTAGTCTTAATGAGTACAGTAGTACCCAGTAGTCTTAATGTGTACAGTAGTACCCAGTAGTCTTAATGAGTACAGTAGTACCCAGTAGTCTTAATGAGTACAGTAGTATCCAGTGGCCTTTCCTTCAGGTAAAAGTATATCCTCTGCTGTTCGGACCGTTTTACCAGTTCGGCTGGTCACCCAGTATCTGTGTCAAAGCCCATGTTAAAACAAACGTCTGGTCACCCAGTATCTGTTAAAACAAAGGAGAGGTAGGTGGTCATGTGTGTTTACTCTGTCTCACATCTCATCTGTCTTGGGACTGACGTTTCTGCTGGGTAATGGTAGAGATAGTAGATGGTAGAGATAGTAGATGGTAGAAATAGTATATGGTAGAGATATTAGATGGTAGAGATAGTAGATGGTAGAGAGAGGAGACACACACTGGTTATCCTACGCTTAATTATCTCCTTAATAACAGCTAGTAGATTCTGTCTGCCGCTTTGACAGATTCATTTATGTCTCAGTCCCTGAGTTCTGGAATCTCTCCCTCATCTCTCTCTCTCTCTCTCTCTGTCTCTTTATCTCTCTCTCTCTCTATCTGTCTCTCTCTGTCTCTCTCTGTCTCTCTCTCTCTCTCCCATTAATTTGTTCGTTCTCTCTCTCTCTCTCTCTCTCTCATTAATTTGTTCTCCTCTCTCTCTCTATCGTGTCTCTTTCTATCCCCCTCCTAAAATGTTTGTTGTTGTTGGTGAGACAAACCCTTTACAGAGAGTAGTAGCATGTGGATCCCCATCTCTGTACTGGTCCCCTGGAACAGAGATATATAGTCTAGTACTGGTCTCCTGGAACAGAGAGATATAGTCTAGTACTGGTCCCCTGGAACAGAGAGATATAGTCTAGTACTGGTCCCCTGGAACAGAGAGATATAGTCTAGTACTGGTCTCCTGGAACAGAGAGATATAGTCTAGTACTGGTCTCCTGGAACAGAGATATAGTCTAGTACTGGTCTCCTGGAACAGAGAGATATAGTCTAGTACTGGTCTCCTGGAACAGAGAGATATAGTCTAGTACTGGTCTCCTGGAACAGAGATATAGTCTAGTACTGGTCTCCTGGAACAGAGAGATATAGTCTAGTACTGGTCTCCTGGAACAGAGAGATATAGTCTAGTACTGGTCCCCTGGAACAGAGAGATATAGTCTAGTACTGGTCTCCTGGAACAGAGAGATATAGTCTAGTACTGGTCTCCTGGAACAGAGATATAGTCTAGTACTGGTCTCCTGGAACAGAGAGATATAGTCTAGTACTGGTCTCCTGGAACAGAGAGATATAGTCTAGTACTGGTCTCCTGGAACAGAGAGATATAGTCTAGTACTGGTCTCCTGGAACAGAGAGATATAGTCTAGTACTGGTCTCCTGGAACAGAGATATAGTCTAGTACTGGTCTCCTGGAACAGAGAGATATAGTCTAGTACTGGTCTCCTGGAACAGAGAGATATAGTCTAGTACTGGTCTCCTGGAACAGAGATATATAGTCTAGTACTGGTCTTCTGGAACAGAGAGATATAGTCTAGTACTGGTCTCCTGGAACAGAGAGATATAGTCTAGTACTGGTCTCCTGGAACAGAGATATAGTCTAGTACTGGTCTCCTGGAACAGAGAGATATAGTCTAGTACTGGTCTCCTGGAACAGAGAGATATAGTCTAGTACTGGTCTCCTGGAACAGAGATATATAGTCTAGTACTGGTCTCCTGGAACAGAGAGATATAGTCTAGTACTGGTCTCCTGGAACAGAGATATATAGTCTAGTACTGGTCTCCTGGAACAGAGAGATATAGTCTAGTACTGGTCTCCTGGAACAGAGATATATAGTCTAGTACTGGTCTCCTGGAACAGAGATATATAGTCTAGTACTGGTCTCCTGGAACAGAGATATGTATAGTATAGTACTGGTCTCCTGGAACAGAGATATATAAAGTCTAGTACTGTCTTTTTCCACCTTTCCTCATGGGTTGGTTTTTGTTCTGACATACACTGTCAACTGTGGGACCTTATATAGACAGGTGTGTTCCTTTTTACAAATCATGTCCAATGCATTGAATTTACCACAGGTGGACTACAATCAAGTTGTAGAAACATCTCAAGGATGAGCAATGGAAATAGGATGCACCTGAGCTCAATTTCTAGTCTAATAGAAAATGGTCTGACTACTTATGGAAATAAGATGTGACCTTTTTCTATTTCTAATACAAAATATTGAGAAAAAAAATACTTGCGCTTTGTCATTATGGAGTATCGTGTTGTCATTATGGAGTATTGTGTTGTCATTATGGAGTATCTTGTTGTCATTATGGAGTATTGTGTTGTCATTATGGAGTATTGTGATGTCATTATGGAGTATTGTGATGTCATTATGGAGTATTGTGATGACATTATGGAGTATTGTGATGACATTATGGAGTATTGTGATGTCATCATGGAGTATTGTGTGAATAGATCGATGAGGGAAAACATAATGTAATCATGTTTAGAATAAGGCTGTAACAACAAAATGTGGAAAAAGGGAAAATTGTTCTGAATACTTTTTGAATGCACCGTACATGATCTATGTGTCATCAGCCAGAGAACCCAGATCCTGTTATTGATATCCTCTGGAATGATGCACTTCCTGTAATACTTCTGCATTATGCCCAAATGCAATTAGCTGTGTCTGTCTGTTCATCCTGTCTGTTCATCCTCTCTGTTCATCCTGTCTGTTCATCCTGTCTGTTCAACCTGTCTGTTCATCCTGTCTGTTCAACCTGTCTGACCATCCTGTCTGTTCATCCTGTATGTTCATCCTGTCTGTTCATCCTGTAACTGTCTGTTCATCCTGTCTGTTCATCCTGTCTGGTCATCCTGTCTGGTCATCCTGTCTGTTCATCCTGTCTGTTCATCCTGTCTGATCATCCTGTCTGTTCATCCTGTCTGTTCATCCTGTCTGTTCATCCTGTCTGTTCAACCTGTCTGACCATCCTGTCTGTTCATCCTGTATGTTCATCCTGTCTGTTCATCCTGTAACTGTCTGTTCATCCTGTCTGTTCATCCTGTCTGTTCATCCTGTCTGTTCATCCTGTCTGATCATCCTGTATGTTCATCCTGTCTGTTCATCCTGTAACTGTCTGTTCAACCTGTCTGTTCAACCTGTCTGGTCATCCTGTCTGTTCATCCTGTCTGTTCATCCTGTCTGATCATCCTGTATGTTCATCCTGTCTGTTCATCCTGGTAGTACTGGTGTTGAAGTAGGTTCAGGTGAGGTAATAATCTGCCCTCCCCCCTCCTCCCCCTCTCCTCCTACCCCCTGCCCATCCCATCCTGGCCCTTGGGAGAGAGAGGTCCAAAATAGATGATGACGGGTCTCTCTCTCTCTCTCTCTCTCTCTCTCTCTCTCTCTCTCTCTCTCTGTTTCTCTCTCTCCCTCACTCTCTCTGTTTCTCTCTGTTTCTCTCTCTCCCTCACTCTCTCTGTTTCTCTCTCTCTCTCTCCCTCACTCTCTCTGTTTCTCTCTCTCTCCCTCACTCTCTCTGTTTCTCTCTCTCTCTCCCTCTTTCTTTCTCTGACAGTTTCGTCCTCTTAACTTCCACAGCTAATGGACTAATGCACTTCACCTCTCTGCTAGGGCCTGTGTTTTCTATCCTGGGATACATACTGAATGTCACTTCAACTCTCTGCTAGGTCCTGTGTTCTGAAGTCAAGTGGTAACCATGACCACCCTCATGCTTAATGTTAATAATACAGAGTAATAATATATAGTGTACTATTCCACCAGAGTAATACTCTATAATTTACTATTCCACCAGAGTAATACTCTATAATGTACTATTCCATCAGAGTAATACTATATAATGTACTATTACACCAGAGTAATACTGTATAATGTACTATTTCCCCGAGTAATACTATATAATGTACTCCTGCACCAGAGTAATACTCTGTAATGTAATATTCCACCAGAGTAATACTCTATAATGTACTATTCCAGCAGATTAATACTATATAATGTACTATTCCATCAGAGTAATACTATATAATGTACTCTTCCACCAGAGTAATACTATATAATGTACTATTACACCAGAGTAATACTCTATAATGTACTATTTAACCAGAGTAATACTATATAATGTACTCTTCCACCAGAGTAATACTATATAATGTACTCCTGCACCAGAGTAATACTCTGTAATGTAATATTCCACCAGAGTAATACTCTATAATGTACTATTCCAGCAGATTAATACTATATAATGTACTATTCCATCAGAGTAATACTATATAATGTACTCTTCCACCAGAGTAATACTATATAATGTACTATTACACCAGAGTAATACTCTATAATGTACTATTTAACCAGAGTAATACTATATAATGTACTCTTCCACCAGAGTAATACTATATAATGTACTATTCCACCAGAGTAATACTATATAATGTACTATTTATTACACCAGAGTAATACTATATAATGTACTATTCCACCAGAGTAATACTATATAATGTACTATTTATTACACCAGAGTAATACTATATAATGTACTATTCCATCAGAATAATACTATATAATGTACTATTCCATCAGAGTAATACTCTATAATGTACTATTCCATCAGAGTAATACTATATAATGTACTATTACACCAGAGTAATACTCTATAATGTACTATTCCACCAGAGTAGTACTCTATAATGTACTATTCCATCAGAGTAATACTATATAATGTACTATTCCACCAGAGTAATACTATATAATGTACTATTCCATCAGAGTAATAATATATAATGTACTCTTCCACCAGAGTAATACTATATAATGTACTATTACACCAGAGTAATACTCTATAATGTACTATTTAACCAGAGTAATACTATATAATGTACTCTTCCACCAGAGTGATACTATATAATGTACTATTCCACCAGAGTAATACTATATAATGTACTATTACACCAGAGTAATGCTATATAATGTACTATTCCATCAGAGTAATACTATATAATGTACTATTCCATCAGAGTAATACTCTATAATGTACTATTCCACCAGAGTAATACTATATAATAGACTATTCCACCAGAGTAATACTCTATAATGTACTATTACATCAGAGTAATACTATATAATGTACTATTCCACCAGAGTAATACTATATAATGTACTAGTCCACCAGTGTAATACTCTATAATGTACTAGTCCACCAGAGTAATACTCTATAATGTACTAGTCCACCAGAGTAATACTCTGTAATGTACTATTCCATCAGAGTAATACTCTTGAATCCAACCAGCTACATTGTAACATGAGCTGAAATGGTTACTGACCTAAATGCCCACTGGCTATGTAGTTCAGGTTCGGTAGAGTTAATTCTACTAGACTGACGTCCAATATGGCCGAAGAGTCTGTGGCACGTTTCAGACTCATGGAATACATATATTGTTCACGTACGTTAACTCGAGGACAAACGTTGCGTATTCAGATGATAAACATTAATGACGTTCTTCTTTTAAATATAAGATGAAAAAAACGATTTGAAGCTACACTTCATACAGGCTATTTAAACTAAAGTGTTTTAACGGACATCAAATCCATCATTAAGAACGCTGCTTTTTAACACAGACTTTTGAAATCCTTTCAAAGGGTAAATAAATGGGTGCATGGGATCATAATGGATATCTCCAAATGTTTTTTTTACAGTCTGGAACTAATCTAAGTGATTTGTCATCCCCCCCCCCCCCCCCTCCCCAGAAGACACAAATGTAAATGTGTGACTTTATTCAATTGAATGGAGAGCTGGACTCTGCTGGGTAATGGAGGATGTAGAGAAAGACGAGAGGGGAAAAATGTGTAGTATTAATTGAATTTGGGTAGCTGTGCTTGACTGCTCGAATGTGACTGTCCCTCTCTCTTAGAGAGAGAGAGAGAGAGAGAGAGAGAGAGAGAGAGAGAGAGAGAGAGAGAGAGAGAGAGAGAGAAAGAATCTTCCTCTATTTTGGACCTTTCTCTCCCCAAGGAGTTGAGAACAGAACATCATGGTAATGTGGGGTTGAGAACAGAACATCCTCCACCTGGTTTAACAGACCAGAACATCCTCCACCTGGTTTAACAGACCAGAGCACCAGAAATCCTCCTGGCTTTGGAGAGAGGAAGGGAAAGAACCCATTGATGGACAACGTAAAGTGTGTGTCTGTCGACCAACGCAAGGTTGTAGTAGACGTGTCTACCAGCAGCAAACCGCCATAGTAGGTTACACAGTTGAGAGTTTAAACCCCACCACCTTCCCTTCCTCCCGTATCACAGCACAGACTGTTAATCTCAACATCAGCGTGACACCCCGCGACGAAGCGGATGGTGGTGGGTGTGCACGGTGCACGCACAGATGATCCTTTTTTTTCTTTATTTTACCTGAAGCTCTCATCAGTGGTTCACGCGCACGCCTTTCAGTTCAATTCCACGCGTATTTTTTTTTTTTGTTAATGCGAGAGAGAGAAGATAAAATATATAATTTCATGACGGAATTGAGGGGTGATGAAACGGAATTACACCACGGTTTCCTGCTGCAGGGATAGATGCTTCTATCTTTCGTTACTGTTACGTTACACTGGCAGGAGCGGCTCGCAAATAAGTGTGGGCTACGGTAACCGTCCACCGGTCCACCGCTGAGACAAGCTCTCTATCTCCTGCTATGTGCGGGGAATACAGATACCCGTGCACTGAATCCGCAACGCCACCAGCAGAGCTCTCGGACAAGCGTCGTACCTGCGCGCACTGAGAGATGCTAGTATGATAGCTCTTTCTTTCAAATGCAGATGTCAAATACTGCGGAGAGTGAACAAAGGTATGGTAGCCTTGTATTTTCTACGTTGTCGGTATTACTGTGCGTGCCTGTGTGTGTGTGTGTGTGTTCTGGTGGGTGCGTGCGTGCGTAATGACCATACGAGTGCTACTCGGGATTGGATTAACGTTAGAAGGAAACTGCTGACATTTAAAACGGGAGAAATGTCTCTAGGTTCTCATGGGTTGCAGTGACATCGACGGTGTAGTGGAGGTGGTGAGGGAAGGAGGGGACATGGAGAGAAGTGGAACGTCATTCCCTGCACACGGTTTGTTTTGAAGTCCGCCGGCTGGGGAGACAGCCACTGTGTGTCGCCTCTGGCTAAAGAGACTGGAGTGGTCGTTCTCCTGATGTGTGAGATGGACGATATGAATATGTTGTAGGACCTATAGTAGGATTATAGGACTGACTGCTTGGTTATGTTATGACAGTAGGACTATAGGACTGGTGGGTTATGTTATGACAGTAGGACTATAGGACTGGTGGGTTATGTTATGACAGTAGGACTATAGGACTGGTGGGTTATGTTATGACAGTAGGACTATAGGACTGGTGGGTTATGTTATGACAGTAGGGACTATAGGACTGACTGGTGGGTTATGTTATGACAGTAGGACTATAGGACTGGTGGTTTATGTTATGACAGTAGGGACTATAGGACTGGTGGGTTATGTTATGACAGTAGGGACTATAGGACTGGTGTGTTATGTTATGACAGTAGGACTATAGGACTGACTGGTGGGTTATGTTATGACAGTAGGACTATAGGACTGGTGGGTTATGTTATGACAGTAGGACTATAGGACTGGTGGGTTATGTTATGACAGTAGGACTATAGGACTGGTGGGTTATGTTATGACAGTAGGACTATAGGACTGGTGGGTTATGTTATGACAGTAGGACTATAGGACTGGTGGGTTATGTTATATAGGACTGGTGGGTTATGTTATATAGGACTGGTGGGTTATGTTATGACAGTAGGGACTATAGGACTGGTGGGTTATGTTATATAGGACTGGTGGGTTATGTTATGGCAGTAGGACTGACTCGTGGGTTATGTTATGACAGTAGGACTATAGGACTGGTGGGTTATGTTATGACAGTAGGACTATAGGACTGGTGGGTTATGTTATGACAGTAGGACTATAGGACTGACTGGTGGGTTATGTTATGACAGTAGGACTATAGGACTGACTGGTGGGTTATGTTATGACAGTAGGACTACAGGACTGGTTGGTTATGTTATGACAGTAGGACTACAGGACTGGTTGGTTATGTTATGACAGTAGGACTATAGGACTGGTGGGTTATGTTATGACAGTAGGACTATAGGACTGGTGGGTTATGTTATGACAGTAGGACTATAGGACTGGTGGGTTATGTTATGACAGTAGGACTATAGGACTGGTTGGTTATGTTATGACAGTAGGACTATAGGACTGGTGGGTTATGTTATGACAGTAGGGACTATAGGACTGGTGGGTTATGTTATGACAGTAGGGACTATAGGACTGACTGGTGGGTTATGTTATGACAGTAGGGACTATAGGACTGACTGGTGGGTTATGTTATGACAGTAGGACTATAGGACTGGTGGGTTATGCTATGACAGTAGGACTATAGGACTGGTGGGTTATGTTATGACAGTAGGGACTATAGGACTGACTGGTGGGTTATGTTATGACAGTAGGGACTATAGGACTGACTGGTGGGTTATGTTATGACAGTAGGACTATAGGACTGGTGGTTTATGTTATGACAGTAGGGACTATAGGACTGACTGGTGGGTTATGTTATGACAGTAGGACTATAGGACTGGTGGTTTATGTTATGACAGTAGGGACTATAGGACTGGTGGGTTATGTTATGACAGTAGGGACTATAGGACTGGTGTGTTATGTTATGACAGTAGGACTATAGGACTGACTGGTGGGTTATGTTATGACAGTAGGACTATAGGACTGGTGGGTTATGTTATGACAGTAGGACTATAGGACTGACTGGTGGGTTATGTTATGACAGTAGGACTATAGGACTGACTGGTGGGTTATGTTATGACAGTAGGGACTATAGGACTGGTGGGTTATGTTATGACAGCAGGACTATAGGACTGGTGTGTTATGTTATGATAGTAGGACTATAGGACTGACTGGCGGGTTATGTTATGACAGTAGGACTATAGGACTGGTGGGTTATGTTATGACAGTAGGACTATAGGACTGACTGGTGGGTTATGTTATGACAGTAGGACTATAGGACTGACTGGTGGGTTATGTTATGACAGTAGGGACTATAGGACTGGTGGGTTATGTTATGACAGCAGGACTATAGGACTGGTGGGTTATGTTATGACAGTAGGACTATAGGACTGACTGGTGGGTTATGTTATGACAGTAGGACTATAGGACTGGTGGGTTATGTTATGACAGTAGGGACTATAGGACTGGGGGTTATGTTATGACAGTAGGACTATAGGACTGGTGTGTTATGTTATGACAGTAGGACTATAGGACTGGTGGGTTATGTTATGACAGTAGGACTATAGGACTGGTGGGTTATGTTATGACAGTAGGGACTATAGGACTGACTGGTGGGTTATGTTATATAGGACTGGTGGGTTATGTTATGACAGTAGGACTATAGGACTGGTGGGTTATGTTATGACAGTAGGGACTATAGGACTGACTGGTGGGTTATGTTATGACAGTAGGACTATAGGACTGGTGGTTTATGTTATGACAGTAGGACTATAGGACTGGTGGGTTATGTTATGACAGTAGGACTATAGGACTGGTGGGTTATGTTATGACAGTAGGACTATAGGACTGACTGGTGGGTTATGTTATATAGGACTGGTGGGTTATGTTATGACAGTAGGGACTATAGGACTGGGGGTTATGTTATGACAGTAGGGACTATAGGACTGGTGGGTTATGTTATGACAGTAGGACTATAGGACTGGTGGGTTATGTTATGACAGTAGGACTATAGGACTGGTGGGTTATGTTATGACAGTAGGACGATAGGACTAGTTGGTTATGTTATGACAGTAGGACTATAGGACTGGTGGGTTATGTTATGACAGTAGGACTATAGGACTGGTGGGTTATGTTATGACAGTAGGACTATAGGACTGGTGGGTTATGTTATGACAGTAGGACTATAGGACTGGTGGGTTATGTTATGACAGTAGGACTATAGGACTGGTGGGTTATGTTATGACAGTAGGACTATAGGACTGGTGGGTTATGTTATGACAGTAGGGACTATAGGACTGACTGGTGGGTTATGTTATGACAGTAGGACTATAGGACTGGTGGGTTATGTTATGACAGTAGGACTGGTGGGTTATGTTATGACAGTAGGGACTATAGGACTGGTGGGTTATGTTATGACAGTAGGGACTATAGGACTGACTGGTGGGTTATGTTATGACAGTAGGGACTATAGGACTGACTGGTGGGTTATGTTATGACAGTAGGACTATAGGACTGGTGGTTTATGTTATGACAGTAGGGACTATAGGACTGACTGGTGGGTTATGTTATGACAGTAGGACTATAGGACTGGTGGTTTATGTTATGACAGTAGGGACTATAGGACTGGTGGGTTATGTTATGACAGTAGGGACTATAGGACTGGTGTGTTATGTTATGACAGTAGGACTATAGGACTGACTGGTGGGTTATGTTATGACAGTAGGACTATAGGACTGGTGGGTTATGTTATGACAGTAGGACTATAGGACTGACTGGTGGGTTATGTTATGACAGTAGGACTATAGGACTGACTGGTGGGTTATGTTATGACAGTAGGGACTATAGGACTGGTGGGTTATGTTATGACAGCAGGACTATAGGACTGGTGTGTTATGTTATGACAGTAGGACTATAGGACTGACTGGTGGGTTATGTTATGACAGCAGGACTATAGGACTGGTGGGTTATGTTATGACAGTAGGACTATAGGACTGACTGGTGGGTTATGTTATGACAGTAGGGACTATAGGACTGGGGGTTATGTTATGACAGTAGGACTATAGGACTGGTGTGTTATGTTATGACAGTAGGACTATAGGACTGGTGGGTTATGTTATGACAGTAGGACTATAGGACTGGTGGGTTATGTTATGACAGTAGGGACTATAGGACTGACTGGTGGGTTATGTTATGACAGTAGGGACTATAGGACTAACTGGTGGGTTATGTTATGACAGTAGGACTATAGGACTGGTGGTTTATGTTATGACAGTAGGACTATAGGACTGGTGGGTTATGTTATGACAGTAGGACTATAGGACCGGTGGGTTATGTTATGACAGTAGGACTATAGGACTGACTGGTGGGTTATGTTATATAGGACTGGTGGGTTATGTTATGACAGTAGGGACTATAGGACTGGTGGGTAATGTTATGACAGTAGGGACTATAGGACTGGTGTGTTATGTTATGACAGTAGGACTATAGGACTGGTGGGTTATGTTATGACAGTAGGACTATAGGACTGGTGGGTTATGTTATGACAGTAGGGACTATAGGACTGACTGGTGGGTTATGTTATGACAGTAGGGACTATAGGACTGACTGGTGGGTTATGTTATGACAGTAGGACTATAGGACTGGTGGTTTATGTTATGACAGTAGGACTATAGGACTGGTGGGTTATGTTATGACAGTAGGACTATAGGACTGGTGGGTTATGTTATGACAGTAGGACTATAGGACTGACTGGTGGGTTATGTTATATAGGACTGGTGGGTTATGTTATGACAGTAGGGACTATAGGACTGGGGGTTATGTTATGACAGTAGGGACTATAGGACTGGTGGGTTATGTTATGACAGTAGGACTATAGGACAGGTGGGTTATGTTATGACAGTAGGACTATAGGACTGGTGGGTTATGTTATGACAGTAGGACGATAGGACTAGTTGGTTATGTTATGACAGTAGGACTATAGGACTGGTGGGTTATGTTATGACAGTAGGACTATAGGACTGGTGGGTTATGTTATGACAGTAGGACTATAGGACTGGTGGGTTATGTTATGACAGTAGGACTATAGGACTGGTGGTTTATGTTATGACAGTAGGACTATAGGACTGGTGGGTTATGTTATGACAGTAGGGACTATAGGACTGACTGGTGGGTTATGTTATGACAGTAGGACTATAGGACTGGTGGGTTATGTTATGACAGTAGGACTATAGGACTGGTGGGTTATGTTATGACAGTAGGGACTATAGGACTGGTGGGTTATGTTATGACAGTAGGACTATAGGACTGGTGGGTTATGTTATGACAGTAGGACTATAGGACTGGTGGGTTATGTTATGACAGACAGGCATTCAGACAGACATACAGGCATTCAGACAGACAGACAAACCCCAGGTGAATCTACCATTGGACATTTTCTAGCTGGTGTTGTGTTTGGTCATCTACTGTAGTCTTGACATAATCTCGTCAACTCATCTCTCTAACACTTCCTTCTGAGATATCAGCCAGTGGGCGTCTCTGAATTCCGATGATGATATCCACTATGCGCACGTTCAGAAATAATCCCCAAGGCCATGAGCTTGTTTCTGTATAGATGGATTAAATACACAAGCGGTTTGAATCCTCCGACTAGCCGTACTATTGGTGACGTAAACTGAGTATGCAGTTTGCTTATTGGTCATAGTATGGATGTAGTTAGTTTGCCAAAAGTTCCCGGATGTTGACACTATTGCCGTGCTTTTAGGGCCCACGATGCAGTTCTTCATAAAAATGGCCGTTTTACAACATTTTCGGATTTGAAGAAAATGGCGGAGAATAATGCAGCCGACGTCCGACGAGAGAGGACACAAATTCACTGCTTTTACAAATTATGACAAATGTTAAGAAAATGTTGAGCAATGTAATAATGTAATTACCTTTCAAATGAGTTAAGTTATGTTGGCTGACAATGTGTTAGCTATGCTAGCCTTTGGAAACCGCATAGCATATCATTACAGCAGTTGCTTGTATAACCCGGTATGTTAGCTAGCTACCTAGCGTTAGTTGGCTACTAACACATCGAACTCGCCAGTATATTAACTACACGCTCTCTAACTAACTAACATTTATTGACTTGATTATTCACGTAATTCTTAGCTTAGCTAAGTGGTATAGCATTCTCAATGGACATTGTTAATGTAGTTGTAAGATGTGAAGCTAGTCATTTGTTATGCTAACAAGCTAGCAAGAGGTTGCATAGCAACAGCATCAACTTCCGGTACACAGGCGAAGCTCTAGTACAATCAACTGAAAGGATACCGTTTGTTTACAGCATACTACAATTAACTAATAGCATGTGGTATGTAGCATATACTCATTTAGTATGTAGTATATACTCATCAAGTATGTAGTATATACTAATTGAGTATGTAGTATATACTCATTAAGTATGTAGTATATACTAATTGAGTATGTAGTATATACTTATTAAGTATGTAGTATATACTCATTTAGTATGTAGTATATACTCATTTAGTATGTAGTATATACTAATTAAGTATGTAGTATATACTAATTTAGTGTGTAGTATATACTCATTAAGTATGTAGTATATACTAATTTAGTATGTAGTATATACTCATTAAGTATGTAGCATATACTAATTAAGTATGTAGTATATACTAATTTAGTATGTAGTATATACTCATTAAGTATGTAGTATATACTCATTGCGTATGTAGTATATACTCATTAAGTATGTAGTATATACTAATTTAGTATGTAGTATATACTCATTGAGTGTGTAGTATACAGTATGTGTGTGACATCTGCTGATGTTTGTGTGAAAAGGGCTTTATAAATACATTTGATTGAAAGTATGGGCATTCAAACACAGCTACAGGGTGTGTATCAACCATCATGTTGTCTTGACATGACATTGGCTCTAGTGGAGACGTGGTCAGGGCAGTGGACTCCCTAGTGGACTTAGAGATGGGACTGACACACACACACACACACACACACACACGAGCTGACAAGGTAAACATCTGTTGTTCTGCCTCATGAACAAGGCAGTTAACCCCACTGTTCCCCGGTAGGCCGTCATTGTAAAATAATAATTTGTTCTTAACTGACCTTGCCTAGTTAAATAAAAGGTAAAATAACAATACTAAATGAAGAGATAGAGACGAGTGGATCAGATGTCCCTAGGGATTCCACTTTCAACTTCCACTTTCTTTAACCTAACTACTTCCTGGCAACAACCACACGTCTTTAACCTAACTACTTCCTGGTAACAACCACACGTCTCAGATGGCTTGTACTTTGACATCCATCTGTCTTGGAGTCGGAACTGTCCATAAGGGTTAATATCACATCCTTCATACTGCTAGACTATTGGCCGAGGCCCTCAACCATTTAGATGGTGTCACGATGACGTAATCCACACAGCTTTTCAACCGTCTCCTCAGACTGAGACCGTCTGCTAGATAGATAGGAGCGTTAGCTTAGCATAGAACATCAACACCCATAACACCCATAATACTGTAGGTGTTCCACAATGTCGATAATCATCTTTGGTGACTTCAATATTTATCGCATTTTTTTCTTGTACGGTAATTATTCAACCCGTCGTGGATAGGAGAGGGGACGGTGAGGGTGGATAGGAGAGGGGACGGTGAGGGTGGATAGGAGAGGGGACGGTGAGGGTGGATAGGAGAGGGGACGGTGAGGGTGGATAGGAGAGGGGACGGTGAGGGTGGATAGGAGAGGGGACGGTGAGGGTGAATAGGAGAGGGGACGGTGAGGGTGAATAGGAGAGGGGGTGGTGAGGGTGGATAGGAGAGGGGACGGTGAGGGTGGATAGGAGAGGGGACGGTGAGGGTGGATAGGAGAGGGGACGGTGAGGGTGGATAGGAGAGGGGACGGTGAGGGTGGATAGGAGAGGGGACGGTGAGGGTGGATAGGAGAGGGGACGGTGAGGGTGGATAGGAGAGGGGACGGTGAGGGTGGATAGGAGAGGGGGTGGTGAGGGTGGATAGGAGATGGGGTGGTGAGGGTGGATA
>NC_143036.1:79232366-79319866 GCF_057628025.1 Oncorhynchus mykiss | reverse complement strand
GTCTGTCAAATAGCTGCTAGCTCAAATCTAAATTCTCAAACTAAATACACGCAGCAATTCCAACCACGAAACCTCTTCGTTTTGATTTTAAGCCTGAAAATACAACAAGCCGCCGAGCTAACAGCTAAATGTTTCTTTTTTGACTTTGTTATTGTTCTAATTCGATTAACGAGGCTCCACGTGATGTCATGGAAAATATTCATGTTATTTCCATCAACTCTACCGTAAATCCAGCTGCATGTTGAACGTTAAGAGTGGAATGTTAACTAGAGACTGGTAACCAGACTAGATAACCAGACTAGATAACCAGACTAGACCAAGGAGTGGAATATTAACTAGAGAGACTGGTAACCAGACTAGACTAAGGAGTGTAATGTTAACTAGAGAGACTGGTAACTAGACTAGACCAAGGAGTGGAATGTTAACTAGAGACTGGTAACCAGACTAGACAACCAGACTAGACAACCAGACTAGACCAAGGAGTGGAATATTAACTAGAGAGACTGGTAACCAGACTAGACCAAGGAGTGTAATGTTAACTAGAGAGATTGGTAACTAGACTAGACCAAGGAGTGGAATGTTAACTAGAGACTGGTAACCAGACTAGACAACCAGACTAGATAACCAGACTAGACCAAGGAGTGGAATATTAACTAGAGAGACTGGTAACCAGACTAGACCAAGGAGTGTAATGTTAACTAGAGAGACTGGTAACCAGACTAGACCAAGGAGTGTAATGTTAACTAGAGAGACTGGTAACCAGACTAGACCAAGGATTGGAATGCTAACTAGAGAGACTGGTAACCAGACTAGACCAAGGAGTGGAATGTTAACTAGAGACTGGTAACCAGACTAGACCAAGGAGTGGAATATTAACTAGAGAGACTGGTAACCAGACTAGACCAAGGATTGGAATGCTAACTAGAGAGACTGGTAACCAGACTAGACCAAGGAGTGGAATGTTAACTAGAGACTGGTAACCAGACTAGACCAAGGAGTGTAATGTTAACTAGAGAGACTGGTAACTAGACTAGACCAAGGAGTGGAATGTTAACTAGAGAGACTGGTAACCAGACTAGACCAAGGAGTGTAATGTTAACTAGAGAGACTGGTAACCAGACTAGACCAAGGAGTGGAATGTTAACTAGAGACTGGTAACCAGACTAGACCAAGGAGTGTAATGTTAACTAGAGACTGTTAACCAGACTAGACCAAGGAGTGGAATGTTAACTAGAGAGACTGGTAACTAGACTAGACCAAGGAGTGGAATGTTAACTAGAGAGACTGGTAACCAGACTAGACCAAGGAGGGTAATGTTAACTAGAGAGACTGGTAACCAGACTAGACCAAGGAGTGGAATGTTAACTAGAGAGACTGGTAACCAGACTAGATAACCAGACTAGACAACCAGACTAGACCAAGGAGTGGAATATTAACTAGAGAGACTGGTAACCAGACTAGACCAAGGAGTGGAATGTTAACTAGAGAGACTGGTAACCAGACTAGACCAAGGAGTATAATGTTAACTAGAGAGACTGGTAACCAGACTAGACCAAGGAGTGTAATGTTAACTAGAGAGACTGGTAACCAGACTAGATAGCCAGACTAGACAACCAGACTAGACCAAGGAGTGGAATATTAACTAGAGAGACTGGTAACCAGACTAGACCAAGGATTGGAATGCTAACTAGAGAGACTGGTAACCAGACTAGACCAAGGAGTGGAATGTTAACTAGAGACTGGTAACCAGACTAGACCAAGGAGTGTAATGTTAACTAGAGACTGTTAACCAGACTAGACCAAGGAGTGGAATGTTAACTAGAGAGACTGGTAACTAGACTAGACCAAGGAGTGGAATGTTAACTAGAGAGACTGGTAACCAGACTAGACCAAGGAGTGTAATGTTAACTAGAGAGACTGGTAACCAGACTAGACCAAGGAGTGGAATGTTAACTAGAGACTGGTAACCAGACTAGACCAAGGAGTGTAATGTTAACTAGAGACTGTTAACCAGACTAGACCAAGGAGTGGAATGTTAACTAGAGAGACTGGTAACTAGACTAGACCAAGGAGTGGAATGTTAACTAGAGAGACTGGTAACCAGACTAGACCAAGGAGTGTAATGTTAACTAGAGAGACTGGTAACCAGACTAGACCAAGGAGTGGAATGTTAACTAGAGAGACTGGTAACCAGACTAGATAACCAGACTAGACAACCAGACTAGACCAAGGAGTGGAATATTAACTAGAGAGACTGGTAACCAGACTAGACCAAGGAGTGGAATGTTAACTAGAGAGACTGGTAACCAGACTAGACCAAGGAGTATAATGTTAACTAGAGAGACTGGTAACCAGACTAGACCAAGGAGTGTAATGTTAACTAGAGAGACTGGTAACCAGACTAGATAGCCAGACTAGACAACCAGACTAGACCAAGGAGTGGAATATTAACTAGAGAGACTGGTAACCAGACTAGACCAAGGAGTGGAATGTTAACTAGAGAGACTGGTAACCAGACTAGATAACCAGACTAGACCAAGGAGTATAATGTTAACTAGAGAGACTGGTAACCAGACTAGACCAAGGAGTGTAATGTTAACTAGAGAGACTAGTAACCAGACTAGACAAAGGAGTTGAATGTTAACTAGAGACTGTTAACCAGACTAGACCAAGGAGTGTAATGTTAACTAGAGACTGGTAACCAGACTAGACCAAGGAGTGTAATGTTAACTAGAGACTGGTATCCAGACTAGACCAAGGATTGGAATGCTAACTAGAGAGATGGGTAACCAGACTAGACCAAGGAGTGTAATGTTAACTAGAGACTGGTAACCAGACTAGACCAAGGAGTGTAATGTTAACTAGAGACTGGTAACCAGACTAGACCAAGAATTGGAATGCTAACTAGAGAGACTGGTAACCAGACTAGACCAAGGAGTGGAATATTAACTAGAGAGACTGGTAACCAGACTAGACCAAGGAGTGGAATGTTAACTAGAGAGACTGGTAACCTGACTAGACCAAGGAGTGTAATGTTAACTAGAGACTGGTAACCAGACTAGACCAAGGAGTGTAATGTTAACTAGAGACTGTTAACCAGACTAGACCAAGGATTGGAATGCTAACTAGAGAGACTGGTAACCAGACTAGACCAAGGAGTGGAATATTAACTAGAGAGAATGGTAACCAGACTAGACCAAGGAGTGTAATGTTAACTAGAGAGACTGGTAACCAGACTAGATAACCAGACTAGACCAAGGAGTGGAATGTTAACTAGAGACTGTTAACCAGACTAGACCAAGGAGTGTAATGTTAACTAGAGACTGGTAACCAGACTAGACCAAGGAGTATAATGTTAACTAGAGACTGGTAACCAGACTAGATAACCAGACTCTACAGAGTGATAGTGTTGTGGACTCTACAGAGTGATAGTGGTGTGGACTCTACAGAGTGATAGTGGTGTGGACTCTACAGAGTGATTGTGATAGTGGTGTGGACTCTACAGAGTGATAGTGATAGTGGTGTGGACTCTACAGAGTGATAGTGATAGTGTTGTGGACTCTACAGAGTGATAGTGGTGTGGACTCTACAGAGTGATAGTGTTGTGGACTCTACAGAGTGGTAGTGTTGAGGACTCTACAAAGTGATAGTGATAGTGTTGTGGACTCTACAGAGTGATAGTGTTGAGGACTCTACAGAGTGATAGTGTTGTGGACTCTACAGAGTGATAGTGGTGTGGACTCTACAGAGTGATAGTGTTGAGGACTCTACAGAGTGATAGTGTTGTGGACTCTACAGAGTGATAGTGGTGTGGACTCTACAGAGTGATAATGGTGTGGACTCTACAGAGTGATAGTGGTGTGGACTCTACAGAGTGATAGTGATGTGGACTCTACAGAGTGATAGTGGTGTGGACTCTACAGAGTGATAGTGGTGTGGACTCTACAGAGTGATAGTGTTGTGGACTCTACAGAGTGATAGTGTTGAGGACTCTACAGAGTGATAGTGGTGTGGACTCTACAGAGTGATAGTGTTGAGGACTCTACAGAGTGATAGTGTTGTGGACTCTACAGAGTGATGGTGGTGTGGACTCTACAGAGTGATAGTGATGTGGACTCTACAGAGTGATAGTGGTGTGGACTCTACAGAGTGATAGTGGTGTGGACTCTACAGAGTGATAGTGGTGTGGACTCTACAGAGTGATAGTGTTGAGGACTCTTCAGAGTGATATTGATGTGGACTCTACAGAGTGATAGCGTTGAGGACTCTACAGAGTGATAGTGTTGAGGACTCTACAGAGTGATAGCGTTGTGGAGGATGACTCATATATCTGAGGTGATCAATGCGCTGATAGCCTCCAGTTATAGACTCCATACTGTTGTTCCATCAACATCCCACTGTAATAATCAGTCTGAGTCGTGTCTAGAGAGAGACTACTGCTCTACACAACTACACTTCCATCTGCAAGGCGTAAGAAAATAGTTGTATTTTTACTTAGAGGATACAGAGTATCGACCCTCAGAGGGAGTCATATAAACATAGTTACTAATGGAGTCACGACTGAGGCAGAGAGACTAATAAACAGAGATACTAATGGAGACAGAGACACTAATAAACAGAGATACTAATGGAGTCACTACTGAGACAGAGATACTAATAAACAGAGATACTAATGAAGACAGAGATACTAATAAACAGAGATACTAATGGAGTCACTACTGAGACAGAGATACTAATAAACAGAGATACTAATGGAGTTACTACTGAGACAGAGATACTAATAAACAGAGATACTAATGGAGTCACGACTGAGGCAGAGAGACTAATAAACAGAGATACTAATGGAGACAGAGATACTAATAAACAGAGATACTAATGGAGTCACTACTGAGACAGAGATACTAATAAACAGAGATACTAATGGAGTCACTACTGAGACAGAGATACTAATAAACAGAGATACTAATGAAGACAGAGATACTAATAAACAGAGATACTAATGGAGTCACTACTGAGACAGAGATACTAATAAACAGAGATACTAATGGAGTTACTACTGAGACAGAGATACTAATAAACAGAGATACTAATGGAGTCACGACTGAGGCAGAGAGACTAATAAACAGAGATACTAATGGAGACAGAGACACTAATAAACATATACTAATGGAGTCACTACTGAGACAGAGATACTAATAAACAGAGATACTAATGGAGTCACTACTGAGACAGAGATACTAATAAACAGAGATACTAATGAAGACAGAGATACTAATAAACAGAGATACTAATGGAGTCACTACTGAGACAGAGATACTAATAAACAGAGATACTAATGGAGTTACTACTGAGACAGAGATACTAATAAACAGAGATACTAATGGAGTCACGACTGAGGCAGAGAGACTAATAAACAGAGATACTAATGGAGACAGAGATACTAATAAACAGAGATACTAATGGAGTCACTACTGAGACAGAGATACTAATAAACAGAGATACTAATGGAGTCACTACTGAGACAGAGATACTAATAAACAGAGATACTAATGAAGACAGAGATACTAATAAACAGAGATACTAATGGAGTCACTACTGAGACAGAGATACTAATAAACATAGATACTAATGGAGTTACTACTGAGACAGAGATACTAATAAACAGAGATACTAATGGAGTCACGACTGAGACAGAGATACTAATAAACACAGATACTAATGGAGTCACTACTGAGACAGAGATACTAATAAACAGAGATACTAATGGAGTCACTACTGAGACAGAGATACTAATAAACAGAGATACTAATGGAGACAGAGATACAAATAAACAGAGATACTAATGGAGTCACTACTGAGACAGAGATACTAATAAACAGAGATACTAATGGAGTCACTACTGAGACAGAGATACTAATAAACAGAGATACTAATGGAGACAGAGATACTAATAAACAGAGATACTAATGGAGTCACTACTGAGACAGAGATACTAATAAACAGAGATACTAATGGAGTCACTACTGAGACAGAGATACTAATAAACAGAGATACTAATGGAGTTACTACTGAGACAGAGATACTAATAAACACAGATACTAATGAAGACAGAGATACTAATAAACAGAGATACTAATGGAGTTACTACTGAGACAGAGATACTAATAAACAGAGATACTAATGAAGACAGATACTAATAAACAGAGATACTAATGGAGTCACGACTGAGACAGAGTTGTAGTTAACAGAGATACTAATGAAGACAGAGATACTAATAAACAGAGATACTAATTGAGTCACTACTGAGGCAGATATACTACTAAACAGGGATGCTAATGGAGTCACGACTGAGACAGAGATACTTATAAACAGAGATACTAATGGAGTCACGACTGAGGCAGAGTTGTAGTTAACAGAGATACTAATGGAGACACGACTGAGACAGAGTTGTAGTTAACAGAGATACTAATGGAGACACGACTGAGACAGAGTTGTAGTTAACAGAGATACTAATGGAGACACGACTGAGACAGAGTTGTAGTTAACAGAGATACTAATGGAGACACGACTGAGACAGAGTTGTAGTTAACAGAGATACTAATGGAGACACGACTGAGACAGAGTTGTAGTTAACAGAGATACTAATGGAGTCACGACTGAGGCAGAGGTGTAGTTAACAGAGATACTAATGGAGACACGACTGAGACAGAGTTGTAGTTAACAGAGATACTAATAAACACAGATACTAATGGAGACACGACTGAGACAGAGGTGTAGTTAACAGAGATACTAATGGAGACACGACTGAGACAGAGTTGTAGTTAACAGAGATACTAATGGAGACACGACTGAGACAGAGTTGTAGTTAACAGAGATACTAATGGAGACACGACTGAGACAGAGTTGTAGTTAACAGAGATACTAATGGAGTCACGACTGAGGCAGAGGTGTAGTTAACAGAGATACTAATGGAGTCACGACTGAGGCAGAGTTGTAGTTAACAGAGATACTAATGGAGACACGACTGAGACAGCGTTGTAGTTAACAGAGATACTAATGGAGACACGACTGAGACAGAGTTGTAGTTAACAGAGATACTAATGGAGACACGACTGAGACAGAGTTGTAGTTAACAGAGATACTAATGGAGACACGACTGAGGCAGAGTTGTAGTTAACAGAGATACTAATGGAGACACGACTGAGACAGAGTTGTAGTTAACAGAGATACTAATGGAGACACGACTGAGACAGAGTTGTAGTTAACAGAGATACTAATGGAGACACGACTGAGACAGCGTTGTAGTTAACAGAGATACTAATGGAGTCACGACTGAGACAGTGTTGTAGTTAACAGAGATACTAATGGAGACACGACTGAGACAGAGTTGTAGTTAACAGAGATACTAATGGAGACACGACTGAGGCAGAGTTGTAGTTAACAGAGATACTAATGGAGTCACGACTGAGGCAGAGGTGTAGTTAACAGAGATACTAATGGAGACACGACTGAGACAGAGTTGTAGTTAACAGAGATACTAATGGAGACACGACTGAGGCAGAGGTGTAGTTAACAGAGATACTAATGGAGTTACTACTGAGACAGAGATACTAATAAATAGAGATACTAATGGAGTCACGACTGAGGCAGAGGTGTAGTTAACAGAGATACTAATGGAGACACGACTGAGACAGAGTTGTAGTTAACAGAGATACTAATAAACACAGATACTAATGGAGACACGACTGAGACAGAGGTGTAGTTAACAGAGATACTAATGGAGACACGACTGAGACAGAGTTGTAGTTAACAGAGATACTAATGGAGACACGACTGAGACAGAGTTGTAGTTAACAGAGATACTAATGGAGTCACGACTGAGGCAGAGTTGTAGTTAACAGAGATACTAATGGAGACACGACTGAGGCAGAGTTGTAGTTAACAGAGATACTAATGGAGTCACGACTGAGGCAGAGTTGTAGTTAACAGAGATACTAATGGAGACACGACTGAGGCAGAGTTGTAGTTAACAGAGATACTAATGGAGACACGACTGAGGCAGAGTTGTAGTTAACAGAGATACTAATGGGGACACGACTGAGGCAGAGTTGTAGTTAACAGAGATACTAATGGAGTCACGACTGAGACAGAGTTGTAGTTAACAGAGATACTAATGGAGACACGACTGAGACAGAGTTGTAGTTAACAGAGATACTAATGGAGACACGACTGAGGCAGAGTTGTAGTTAACAGAGATACTAATGGAGACACGACTGAGACAGAGTTGTAGTTAACAGAGATACTAATGGAGACACGACTGAGACAGAGTTGTAGTTAACAGAGATACTAATGGAGACACGACTGAGACAGCGTTGTAGTTAACAGAGATACTAATGGAGTCACGACTGAGACAGAGTTGTAGTTAACAGAGATACTAATGGAGTCACGACTGAGACAGTGTTGTAGTTAACAGAGATACTAATAAACACAGATACTAATGGAGACACGACTGAGACAGAGGTGTAGTTAACAGAGATACTAATGGAGACACGACTGAGACAGAGTTGTAGTTAACAGAGATACTAATGGAGTCACGACTGAGGCAGAGGTGTAGTTAACAGAGATACTAATGGAGACACGACTGAGACAGAGTTGTAGTTAACAGAGATACTAATAAACACAGATACTAATGGAGACACGACTGAGGCAGAGGTGTAGTTAACAGAGATACTAATGGAGTCACGACTGAGACAGAGTTGTAGTTAACAGAGATACTAATGGAGTCACGACTGAGACAGTGTTGTAGTTAACAGAGATACTAATGGAGACACGACTGAGACAGTGTTGTAGTTAACAGAGATACTAATAAACACAGATACTAATGGAGACACGACTGAGACAGTGTTGTAGTTAACAGAGATACTAATGATGCCTCTCTTAGCCAGGGGGGGCTTTATATATATTGGCAGCACTTAAAGTGCTCTTTAATGTCTACATGTAGTGACTGAAGACCTATAGGTACATCCTTCCTCTGCACACCAGACCGTTTTACTGTAGGATGAAAGAGTTAGCTGTGTGTGTGTGTGTGGTCAAAGGTAGGGCACTGTTGGGAATAGAATCTGTCCCAAGTGGCCCCATGTCTATCTATTAGAGCTGACTACTGAGATAACACACTATTAAAGTGAGAACCCCCCCTGGCACAAGAAAACTAACTTCTGAAAACGTAACATTATATATATATATATATATATATATATATATATATATATATATATATATATATATATATATATATATATATATATATATATACACACACACACACACACACACACACACACACACACACACACACACCACTAGTTCATTTCCTTTCCAGTGGCTGTGTGGGCTTTTAGTTCAGAGCAGAAAAATCCCTGGTAGCGTTGGTGTCGTAGCATGGAACACAGCTCTGTGTGTGTGTGTGTGTGTGTGTGTGTGTGTGTGTGTGTGTGCGCCCTGCGGAGCATGATGCTGCGCTCTGCGTTATCAGGATGGGGTTGGATGTTCTCTGTCTGTCTCAGTCCTCCATTCTGCCTGGTTCTATCTGTCAGGGGAACACAGGGGGAGAACAAACGACTGTGTTTCCAAATCACACACACACACACAGGTTTCTCTCTCCCATTTATAGAAGGGGAGGAGCTTTCCCTCTCCCATTTATAGAAGGGGAGGAGCTTTCCCTCTCCCATTTATAGAAGGGGAGGAGCTTTCCCGCTCCCATTTATAGAAGTCGAGGAGCTTTCCCGCTCCCATTTATAGAAGGGGAGGAGCTTTCCCTCTCCCATTTATAGAAGGGGAGGAGTTTTCCCTCCCATTTATAGAAGGGGAGGAGTTTTCTCTCTCCCATTTAGAGAAGGGGAGGAGGTTTCTCTCCCATTTAGAGAAGGGCAAGAGTGTTCCCCCTCCCATTTAGAGAAGGGGAAGAGTGTTCCCCCTCCCATTTTGAGAACGGGGAGAGGTTGAAAGGGGTTTGTGGATTTATTTATCTGTGTCCCAAATTGCATAATATTACTCGTAGGGCTCTAGTAAAACATAGGCACTATATATAAGAAAGAGGGTGCTACTGGTGCTTCCAGGACAGTGTTGAGGGTGAAAGATGGAGGAGTCAGAGGTGCAGCACTGAACACCTAAGAGGAGGATGGAGGGCCACTCAGTCATGTTAAACATTGTTATCTCTCTCTAAATCTATCTATCTATCTATCTATCTATCTATCTATCTATCTATCTCTTTCTTTCTCTCTCTCTCTCTCTCTCTCTCTCTCTCTCTCTCTCTCTCTCTCTCTCTCTCTCTCTCTCTCTCTCTCTCTCTCTCTCTCTCTCTTTCTCTTTCTCTTTCTCTCTCTTTCTCTCTGTCCCTGCTTTTTCCCCCTCCAGTTGTGGTACTGTGTTAATCTCTGAGCTGGTATACCCGTGTGTTAATCTCTGAGCTGGTCTACCTGTGTGTTATTCTCTGAGCTGGACTAAATCTCTGTTAATCTCTGAGCTGGTCTACCTATGTGTTATTCTCTGAGCTGGTCTACCTGTGTGATAATCTCTGAGCTGGTCTACCTGTGTGTTAATCTCTGAGCTGGTCTACCTGTGTGTTAATCTCTGAGCTGGTCTACCTGTGTGATAATCTCTGAGCTGGTCTACCTGTGTGTTAATCTCTGAGCTGGTCTACCTGTGTGTTAATCTCTGAGCTGGTCTACCTGTGTGATAATCTCTGAGCTGGTCTACCTGTGTGATAATCTCTGAGCTGGTCTACCTGTGTGTTAATCTCTGAGCTGGTCTACCTGTGTGTTAATCTCTGAGCTGGTCTACCTGTGTGTTAATCTCTGAGCTGGTCTACCTGTGTGATAATCTCTGAGCTGGTCTACCTGTGTGTTAATCTCTGAGCTGGTCTACCTGTGTGTTAATCTCTGAGCTGGTCTACCTGTGTGTTAATCTCTGAGCTGGTCTACCTGTGTGTTAATCTCTGAGCTGGTGTATGTGTGTGTGGTGTATAGATTCCACCCAATCAAAGGGATCCTGATGCACGTTGTCCCTGTGTGTTTCTCTTAATGCCAGAGATAGAGGGACTCTTCCACATTAAAGCTGACTTCAGACTCAAGTGACTGACTGGTGACCCAGTATGACATGATAACATAGAGAGCCTCGACTTCGGGCGATGTCATTTACAAAATAGCCTCCAACACTCTACTCAACAAATTGGATTCAGTCTATCACAGTGCAATCCGTTTTGTCACCAAAGCCCCATATACTACCCACCACTGCGACCTGTACGCTCTCGTTGGCTGGTCCTCACTACATTTCTGTCGCCAAACCCACTGGCTCCAGGTCATCTACAAGACCCTGCTAGGTAAAGTCCCCCTTATCTCAGCTCACTGGTCACCATAGCAGCACCCAACCGTAACACGCGCTCCAGCAGGTATATCTCTCTGGTCACACCCAAAACCAATTATTCCTTTGGCCGCGTCTCCTTCCAGTTCTCTGCTGCCAATGACTGGAACGAATTACAAAAATCTCTGAAACTGGAAACACTTATCTCCCTCACTAGCTTTAAGCACCAGCTGTCAGAGCAGCTCACAGATTACTGCACCTGTACATAGCCCATCTGTAAATAGCCCATCTGTAAATAGCCCATCCAATCTACCTCATCCCCATACTGTATTTATTTATTTATCTTGCTCCTTTGCACCCCAGTATCTCTACTTGCACATTCATATTCTGCACATCTGTCACTCCAGTGTTTAATTGCTATATTGTAATTACTTTGCCACTATGGCCTATTTATTGCCTTACCTCTCTTATCCTACCTCATTTGCACACACTGTATATAGACTTGTTCTACTGTATTATTGATTGTATGTTTGTTTATTCTATGTGTAACTCTGTGTTGTTGTTTGTGTCGAACTGCTTTGCTTTATCTTGGCCAGGTCGCAGTTGTAAATTAGAACTTTTTCTCAACTAGCCTACCTGGTTAAATAAAGGTGATCTGGTCTACCTGGTTAAATAAAGGTGAAATATAAATTAATAAATAAAGAACGACTGGTCTAGATGTGACTGCATGGTGACCCAGTATGACATGATAGCCTAGAGACTGACTGGTCTAGATGTGACTGCATGGTGACCCAGTATGACATGATAGCCTAGAGACTGACTGGTCTAGATGTGACTGCATGGTGACCCAGTATGACATGATAACTTAGAGACTGACTGGTCTAGATGTGACTGCATGGTGACCCAGTATGACATGATAGCCTAGAGACTGACTGGTCTAGATGTGACTGCATGGTGACCCAGTATGACATGATAACCTAGAGACTGACTGGTCTAGATGTGACTGCATGGTGACCCAGTATGACATGATAACCTAGAGACTGACTGGTCTAGATGTGACTGCATGGTGACCCAGTATGACATGATAACCTAGAGACTGACTGGTCTAGATGTGACTGCATGGTGACCCAGTATCACATGATAACTTAGAGACTGACTGGTCTAGATGTGACTGCATGGTGACCCAGTATGACATGATAACTTAGAGACTGACTGGTCTAGATGTGACTGCATACCCAGTATGACATGATAACATAGAGACTGACTGGTCTAGATGTGACTGCATGGTGACCCAGTATGACATGATAACTTAGAGACTGACTGGTCTAGATGTGACTGCATGTTGACCCAGTATGACATGATAGCCTAGAGACTGACTGGTCTAGATGTGACTGCATGGTGACCCAGTATGACATGATAGCCTAGAGACTGACTGGTCTAGATGTGACTGCATGGTGACCCAGTATGACATGATAGCCTAGAGACTGACTGGTCTAGATGTGACTGCATGGTGACCCAGTATGACATGATAGCCTAGAGACTGACTGGTCTAGATGTGACTGCATGGTGACCCAGTATGACATGATAACTTAGAGAACGACTGGTCTAGATGTGACTGCATGGTGACCCAGTATGACATGATAACTTAGAGACTGACTGGTCTAGATGTGACTGCATGGTGACCCAGTATGACATGATAGCCTAGAGACTGACTGGTCTAGATGTGACTGCATGGTGACCCAGTATGACATGATAGCCTAGAGACTGACTGGTCTAGATGTGACTGCATGGTGACCCAGTATGACATGATAGCCTAGAGACTGACTGGTCTAGATGTGACTGCATGGTGACCCAGTATGACATGATAGCCTAGAGACTGACTGGTCTAGATGTGACTGCATGGTGACCCAGTATGACATGATAACTTAGATAACTGTTTATCACGGAGAGATTGGTGACCCAGTATGACATGATAACTTAGAGAACGAGCAGCTCTCTGCTCTCGATGTGCAGTGAACTCTGTTTATCACGGAGAGATTGGTAACCCAGTATGACATGATAACTTAGAGAACGAGCAGCTCTCTGCTCTCGATGTGCAGTGAACTCTGTTTATCACGGAGAGATTGGTAACCCAGTATGACATGATAACTTAGATAACTGTTTATCACAGAGAGATTGGTAACCCAGTATGACATGATAACTTAGATAACTGTTTATCACAGAGAGATTGGTAACCCAGTATGACATGATAACTTAGATAACTGTTTATCACAGAGAGATTGGTAACCCAGTATGACATGATAACTTAGAGAACTGTTTATCACGGAGAGATTGGTGACCAAGGCTGTGCTTCATGTTCACTTTCATGTTGTTTAAGCAGGTATTTGCTTTTTAAAATCAGTTTTGTATTCCTGGTTATTATCTCATTCTGGTTATTATATCCTTCCTGGTTATTATCTCCTTCCTGTTTATTATCTTCTTCATGGTTATTATCTCCTTCCTGGTTATTATCTCATCCCTGGTTATTATCTCCTTCCTGGTTATTATCTCCTTCCTGGTTATTATCTCCTTCCTGGTTATCATCTCATCCCTGGTTATTATCTCCTTCCTGGTTATTATCTCCTTCCTGGTTATTATCTCCTTCCTGGTTATTATCTCCATCCTGGTTATTATATATGTCCTGGTTATTATATCCTTCCTAGTTACAATCTCCTTCCAGCATATTATCTCCTTCCTGGTTATTATCTCATCCCTGGTTATTATCTCCTTCCTGGTTAGTATCTCCTTCCTGTTTATTATCTTCTTCATGGTTATTATCTCCTTCCTGGTTATTATCTCATCCCTGGTTATTATCTCCTTCCTGGTTATTATCTCCTTCCTGGTTATTATCTCCTTCCTGGTTATCATCTCATCCCTGGTTATTATCTCCTTCCTGGTTATTATCTCCTTCCTGGTTATTATCTCCTTCCTGGTTATTATCTCCATCCTGGTTATTATATATGTCCTGGTTATTATATCCTTCCTAGTTACAATCTCCTTCCAGCATATTATCTCCTTCCTGGTTATTATCTCCTTCCTGGTTATTATCTCCTTCCTGGTTATTATCTCCTTCCTGGTTATTATCTCCTTCCTGGTTATTATCTCATTCCTGGTTATTATCTCCATTCTGGTTATTATCTCATTACGGGTTATTATCTCCTCCCTGGTTATTATCTCCATTCTGGTTATTATCTCAATTATGGTTATTATCTCCGCCCTGGTTAGTATCTCATTCCTGGTTATTATCTCCTTACTGGTTATTATCTCCTTCATGGTTATTATCTCCATCATGGTTATTATTTCCTAGCCTGGAGATGGAATGATACAGAACGAGATGAGGGAAACAAGCATTTGTATTTATTGCTCATTTCACATTGAGCTGGGCAGGAAGGCAGATGAGGGACTGCATAGGATTACATGGCCTCATTGGAGATACATCCATTTAAAATGGAGTAAACACACACACACACACACACACACACAACACACACCCCCCCTCAGGAGTATGATCTGTCTGTCTGCAGGGAGAGTGATGGTGCTGTAGACAGAGTAGAGGCCTTATCAATTCTCCTGCTAGAGAGTTCTGAAAACAATGATGTTGACTCCTACACTGTGTTCTGCTACTGCTGCCCTGAGATAACACTGTTATCAGCCCTGCATCTCTACCTCTCAGAGATACCTCTGTTATCAGCCCTCCGTCTCTACCTCTCAGAGATAACTCTGTTATCAGCCCTACGTCTCTACCTCTCAGAGATAACACTGTTATCAGCCCTGCGTCTCTCTCTCTCTCTCTCTGTCTCTCTCTCGGTCTCTCTCTCTCTCCCTCTCTCTCTGTCTCTGTCTCTCTCTCTGTCTCTCTCTCTCTGTCTCTGTCTCTCTCTCTCTCTCTCTCTCTCTCTCTCTGTCTCTGTCTCCCTCTCTCTCACTCTCTCTCTCTCTGTCTCTGTCTCGGTCTCGGTCTCTCTGTCTCTCTCTCTCTGTCTCTGTCTCTGTCTCTGTCTCTGTCTCTCTCACTCTCTCTCTCTCTCTCTCTCTCTCTGTCTCTCTGTCTCTCTCTCTCAATTCAATTTTTTAATTCAATTCAAGGGGCTTTATTGGCATGGGAAACATGTGTTAACATTGCCAAAGCAAGTGAGGTAGATAATATATAAAGTTAATATATGAAGTGAAAAACAATAAAAATTAACAGTAAACATTACACATACAGAATTTTCATAACAATAAAGACATTACAAATGTCATGTTATATATATACAGTGTTTTAAAATAAATAAGCATAAATATGGGTTGTATTTACAGTGGTGTTTGTTCTTCACTGGTTGCCCTTTTCTCGTGGCAACAGGTCACAAATCTTGCTGCTGTGATGGCACACTGTGGAATTTCACCCAGTAGATATGGGAGTTTTTAAAAATTGGATTTGTTTTCGAATTCTTTGTGGATCTGTGTAATCTGAGGGAAATATGTCTCTCTAATATGGTCATACATTGGGCAGGAGGTTAGGAAGTGCAGCTCAGTTTCCACCTCATTTTGTGGGAAGTGAGCACATAGCCTGTCATCTCTTGAGAGCCATGTCTGCCTACGGTGGCCTTTCTCAATAGCAAGGCTATGCTCACTGAGTCTGTACATAGTCAAAGCTTTCCTTAATTTTGGGTCAGTCACAGTGGTCAGGTATTCTGCCGCTGTGTACTCTCTGTGTAGGGCCAAATAGCATTCTAGTTTGCTCTGTTTTTTTGTCTCCCCATCTCCCTCTCCCCATCTCCCTCTATCCCCTCTCCCTCTCTCCCCTATCCCTCTCCCCATCTCCCTCTATCCCCTCTCCCTCTATCCCCTCTCCCTCTCCCCATCTCCCTCTATCCCCTCTCCCTCTCTCTCCCTCGCTCCTCTCTCCCCTCTCCCCTCTCCCCATCTCCCTCTATCCCCTCTCCCCATCTCCCTCTATCCCCTCTCCCTCTCCCCATCTCCCTCTCTCCCTCTCCCCATCTCCCTCTCCCCATCTCCCTCTATCCCCTCTCCCTCTCTCCCCATCTCCCTCTCCCCATCTCCCTCCCCCCATCTCCCTCTATCCCCTCTCCCCCTCTCCCTCTCTCCCCTCTCCCTCTCTCCCCTCTCCCTCTCCCCATATCCCTCTCCCCATCTCCCGCTATCCCCTCTCCTTCTCTCTCCCTCTCTCTGTCTCTCCCTCTCTCTCCCTCTCTCTCCCTCTCTCCCCCTCTCCCCATCTCCCTCTATCCCCTCTCCCCCACCACCCCAGCCCAAGTCCCATCACCAGTAAAGTTATCTCTCTCTCTCCCCTCTCCCTCTCTCACTCTCTCCCCCACCACCCCAGCCCTAGTCCCATCACCAGTAAAGCTATCCCCCTCTCCCCCTCTCTCCCCCTCTCCCCCACCACCCCAGCCCTAGTCCCATCTCCAGGGAAGCTACCCCCCCCCTCTCTCCCCCTCTCCCCCACCACCCCAGCCCTAGTCCCATCTCCAGGGAAGCTATCCCTCCCCCTCTCTCCCCCTCTCCCCCACCACCCCAGCCCTAGTCCCATCTCCAGGGAAGCTATCCCCCCCTCTCTCCCCCTCTCCCCCACCACCCCAGCCCTAGTCCCATCACCAGTAAAGCTATCTCCCCCTCTCCCCCACCACCCCAGCCCTAGTCCCATCTCCAGTAAAGTTACCCCCCCCTCTCTCCCCCTCCCCCCCTCTCTCCCCCTCTCCCCCACCACCCCAGCCCTAGTCCCATCTCCAGCGAAGCGTTCTTTATTGAGTCTTCCTCGAAGTGACTCGCGGAGCCGCCCATGTTAAAATTTAAGGGGCTGTAATCCCTGGACATCCCGCCTCACCACTCTCCTCTCAGCTGAAAACAGACAGGACACTCTACTGCCTCACCACTCTCCTCTCAGCTGAAAACAGACAGGACACTCTACTGCATGACTCTGCTCTCAGCTGAAAACAGACAGGACATCCCGCCTCACCGCTCTGCTATCAGCTGAAAACAGACAGGACACTCTACTGCATGACTCTCCTCTCAGCTGAAACCAGACAGGACACTCTACTGCATGACTCTCCTCTCAGCTGAAAACAGACAGGACACTCTACTGCATGACACTCCTCTCAGCTGAAAACAGACAGGACACTCTACTGCATCACTCTCCTCTCAGCTGAAAACAGACAGGACACTCTACTGCATCACTCTCCTCTCGGCTGAAAACAGACAGGACACTCTACTGCATCACTCTGCTCTCGGCTGAAAACAGACAGGACACTCTACTGCATCACTCTGCTCTCGGCTGAAAACAGACAGGACACTCTACTGCATCACTCTGCTCTCGGCTGAAAACAGACAGGACACTCTACTGCATCACTCTGCTCTCAGCTGAAAACAGACAGGACACTCTACTGCATCACTCTCCTCTCAGCTGAAAACAGACAGGACACTCTACTGCATCACTCTCCTCTCGGCTGAAAACAGACAGGACACTCTACTGCATCACTCTGCTCTCAGCTGAAAACAGACAGGACACTCTACTGCATCACTCTGCTCTCGGCTGAAAACAGACAGGACACTCTACTGCATCACTCTGCTCTCGGCTGAAAACAGACAGGACACTCTACTGCATCACTCTGCTCTCAGCTGAAAACAGACAGGACACTCTACTGCATCACTCTCCTCTCAGCTTGAAAACAGACAGAACACTCTACTGCATCACTCTGCTCTCAGCTGAAAACAGACAGGACACTCTACTGCATCACTCTGCTCTCAGCTGAAAACAGACAGGACACTCTACTGCATCACTCTCCTCTCAGCTGAAAACAGACAGGACACTCTACTGCATCACTCTCCTCTCAGCTGAAAACAGACAGGACACTCTACTGCATCACTCTCCTCTCAGCTGAAAACAGACAGGACACTCTACTGCATCACTCTGCTCTCAGCTGAAACCAGACAGGACACTCTACTGCATCACTCTCCTCTCAGCTGAAACCAGACAGGACACTCTACTGCATCACTGCTCTCTGCTGAAAACAGACAGGACACTCTACTGCATCACTCTCCTCTCAGCTGAAAACAGACAGGACACTCTACTGCATCACTCTCCTCTCAGCTGAAAACAGACAGGACACTCTACTGCATCACTCTCCTCTCAGCTGAAAACAGACAGGACACTCTACTGCATCACTCTCCTCTCAGCTGAAAACAGACAGGACACTCTACTGCATCACTCTCCTCTCAGCTGAAAACAGACAGGACACTCTACTGCATCACTCTCCTCTCGGCTGAAAACAGACAGGACACTCTACTGCATCACTCTCCTCTCAGCTGAAAACAGACAGGACAATCTACTGCATCACTCTCCTCTCAGCTGAAAACAGACAGGACACTCTACTGCATCACTCTCCTCTCGGCTGAAAACAGACAGTACACTCTACTGCATCACTCTCCTCTCAGCTCCTCTCAACTCTACTGCATCGCTCTATTTCTTTTCATTCTTCGTCCTGGCCAAATGGTTTCACAAATAGAAACAGCACAGTACACACACACACACACACACACACACACACACACACACACACATACACTAGGGGTGATTTGCTCGTTGCGTGATGTGTTGGACTGTAAAGTGTGTGAGGTCATCTGCTCAAAATAAAGACCTCACCACATCCTCCCAAGGTGCAGTGCACCACTCTCCTGTCATGCTGATTGGGTTGGACAGTCTTTTTCTCCCTCTCTCTGCTAACAGAAACTTAGTAGCACACAGGCTTCTCCTCTGCTCCCTCTCTCTGCTAACGTGTGGAGTCTAGGGAACCACAGAAAGACACAGTGGTATCTGACTAGCTGACTAGTCGACTCCAGTCCAGTACTGTCTCACACGCATGTGTCCTGCCTCGGCCTGCCCTTAGTCAGCCACAGAGAGTCCCAGGAGAGGGCCTGAAGACAGAGAGTCCCAGGAAAGGGCCTGAAGACAGAGAGTTCCAGGAGAGGGCCTGAAGACAGAGAGTCCCAGGAGAGGGCCTGAAGACAGAGAGTCCCAGGAGAGGGCCTGAAGACAGAGAGATTCAATGAGAGGGCCTGAAGACAGAGAGTCCCAGGAAAGGGTATGAAGACAGAGAGTCCCAGGAGAGGGCCTGAAGACAGAGAGTCCCAGGAGAGGGCCTGAAGACAGAGAGTCCCAGGAGAGGGCCTGAAGACAGAGAGTCCCAGGAGAGGGTCTGAAGACAGAGAGTCCCAGGAGAGGGCCTGAAGACAGAGAGTCCCAGGAGAGGGCCTGAAGACAGAGAGTCCCAGGAGAGGGCCTGAAGACAGAGAGTCCCAGGAGAGGGCCTGAAGACAGAGAGTCCCAGGAGAGGGCCTGAAGACAGAGAGTCCCAGGAGAGGGCCTGAAGACAGAGAGTCCCAGGAGAGGGCCTGAAGACAGAGAGATTCAAAGTGCCTCTTTTCCTCTTTATACATATTTGTATCCCTGTCTTCTTCTCTGCTCCGTCCTGCAGAACGCCTCTGGAATTTGTGCGCTCCACTTTCTCTTCCAGTCCTCTTTGTCTGGTGTGTATAAGTGCTGTGCTGAGTAACTAGTAGTGTTCTGGAGGAGGAGGAGGAGGGGGAGGAGGAGGAGGAGGAGGAGGAGGAGGAGGAGGGAGGATGAGAAGGAGGGGGAGGAGGGAGGCAACATAACGGGATCACCAGCTACATCTCTCTCTCTACTCTTGTCGAGAGGCATTACGTTTGGAGACCTAGATGTGGTTGACTGGACGGGGTTGTTCTCCCGTTATCTCTGTGTGTGTTCGTCGTGGTGGTGTACTCAGCCAGGGCTGTGGGCTGAGGGCTTAGTAACGCTGCTATGGTGCAGGAGGAAACGACTGTCCAGAAGCCAGGGGGTAGAGCTGCCTTGGGACAGCAGGTGTCTGTGTCGTTTCATCCTGCCGGACTCTAGGGACAGTCTGACGTGCCAGACTACGGTCTGACTCTGCCATGGCGTTCCTTTGCGGAGGCAGTCAGGCTTTCCATACTGCTGTGGGTGAGTACAGAGACGACACAGAGCCTGTAGACATGGCCTTCAGGACCTCACGGGGATTATTCTGTTGTCACTCGACTCCTTCATGTCAGATAGTGAAATATTTTCTGTTGTTTTCTAATCACTGTTTAATAGAGGTGTTGTCCTCCAGTTGACAGTAGGTGGATTTAGTCAGCCCAGATACTTCAACGTAGAGGAATCAGGTGCCTGAATCAGCAAAGTAGAGGAGTCTGGTACCTGAAGCAGCAAAGTAGAGGAATCTGGTACCTGAAGCAGCAAAGTAGAGGAGTCTGGTACCTGAAGCAGCAAAGTAGAGGAGTCTGGTACCTGAAGCAGCAAAGTAGAGGAGTCTGGTACCTGAAGCAGCAAAGTAGAGGAGTCTGGCACCTGAAGCAGCAAAGTAGAGGAGTCTGGTACCTGAAGCAGCAAAGTAGAGGAGTCTGGTACCTGAAGCAGCAAAGTAGAGGAGTCTGGTACCTGAAGCAGCAACGTAGAGGAGTCTGGTACCTGAAGCAGCAACGTAGAGGAGTCTGGTACCTGAAGCAGCAAAGTAGAGGAGTCTGGTACCTGAAGCAGCAAAGTAGAGGAGTCTGGTACCTGAAGCAGCAAAGTAGAGGAGTCTGGTACCTGAAGCAGCAAAGTAGAGGAGTCTGGTACCTGAAGCAGCAAAGTAGAGGAGTCTGGTACCTGAAGCAGCAAAGTAGAGGAGTCTGGTACCTGAAGCAGCAACGTAGAGGAGTCTGGTACCTGAAGCAGCACAGTAGAGGAGTCTGGTACCTGAAGCAGCAAAGTAGAGGAGTCTGGTACCTGAAGCAGCAAAGTAGAGGAATCTGGTACCTGAAGCAGCAAAGTAGAGGAGTCTGGTACCTGAAGCAGCAAAGTAGAGGAGTCTGGTACCTGAAGCAGCAAAGTAGAGGAGTCTGGTACCTGAAGCAGCACAGTAGAGGAATCTGGTACCTGAAGCAGCAAAGTAGAGGAGTCTGGTACCTGAAGCAGCAACGTAGAGGAGTCTGGTACCTGAAGCAGCAACGTAGAGGAGTCTGGTACCTGAAGCAGCAGATGCAATCAGAAGTCAAATAGTTTTTGGATCGCTAAACAACATGCTGTTGGAACTTTAACGACGGGGGGGGGGGGGGGGGGGGGCTTGCTGTCTTGTCTAGTCTGTAGGAAGGACTGGTGAGGTTTTCCTCTGGGATATGTGCCTGTGTTGTAATGTCAGAGCCGGGAGAGGCTGGTGAACATCTCTCAGGGTGTCAGGTCGTTAAGCACTCTCCATCAAAATGTCATCCTTCTCTTCTTCTCTCCTTCCCTCCTCCTCCTCCTTCCCTCCTGTTTCCCTCTCCTCTGACTCAGGCGGTAATAAATGGAGGCTTTATTTCCCATCTCTACACATCCATTTGTCAGCTACAATACTGTGCACTGTAGAGAAGATGAGGGAGGAGTCTTATAGAGAAGACGAGGGAGGAGTCTGTAGAGGAGACGAGGGAGGAGTCTGTAGAGGAGACGAGGGAGGAGTCTGTAGAGAAGACGAGGGAGAAGTCTGTAGAGAAGACGAGGGAGGAGTCTGTAAAGGAGACGAGGGAGGAGTCTGTAATGGAGACGAGGGAGGAGTCTGTAGAGAAGACTAGGGAGGAGTCTGTAGAGGAGACGAGGGAGGAGTCTGTAGAGAAGACGAGGGAGGAGTCTGTAGAGAAGACGAGGGAGGAGTCTGTAGAGAAGACGAGGGAGGAGTCTTATAGAGAAGACGAGGGAGGAGTCTGTAGAGAAGACGAGGGATGAGTCTGTAGAGGAGACGAGGGAGGAGTCTGTAGAGAAGACGAGGGAGGAGTCTGTAGAGAAGACGAGGGAGGAGTCTGTAGAGGAGACGAGGGAGGAGTCTGTAGAGGAGACGAGGGGGGAGTCTTATAGAGAAGACGAGGGAGGAGTCTGTAGAGGAGACGAGGGAGGAGTCTGTAGAGGAGACGAGGGAGGAGTCTGTAGAGGAGACGATGGAGTAGTCTGTAGAGGAGACGAGGGAGGAGTCTGTAGTGGAGACGAGGGAGGAGTCTGTAGAGAAGACTAGGGAAGAGTCTGTAGAGGAGACGAGGGAGGAGTATGTAGAGGAGACGAGGGAGGAGTCTGTAGAGAAGACTAGGGAAGAGTCTGTAGAGGAGACGAGGGAGGAGTATGTAGAGGAGACGAGGGAGGAGTCTGTAGAGAAGACTAGGGAAGAGTCTGTAGAGGAGACGAGGGAGGAGTCTGTAGAGGAGACGAGAGAGGAGTCTGTAGAGAAGACGAGGGAGGAGTCTCTGAGGCCAGAGATGTTTAAGTTCTGATGATGTGTGTGAGGGGAATGAGTCATGTTGAATTTCCATAATGGTTTTATCCTGGGGTGTAGATCAGAGCATCAGGAGTCTGGAGGGCCTGGCACGATGCTGCCTGGCACGATGCTGTCTGTCAATGTTAAGACACTGCTGTGTCTTTTACATGAATGAGTGTGTGTAAGTTGTGTTTTGGTGGGTATGTGTGTGAGTGTCTGTCTGTCTGTCTCGTCAGTCTGTGCATTATGGCTGGTATTTTAGGCACACCATGGACTCTGTGTTCTTGTGTTTCCTCTGAGGCCCCTCTTTCTCTCTCTCTCTCTCTCTCTCACCCCCTCTCTCTCTCTCTCTCTATCTCTACCACCCCCCCTCTCTAACTCCCTCTCACTCTCTCTCTCTCTCTCTAACGTCCTCTCTCTCTCTCTCTCTCTCTCTCTCTCTCTCTCTCTCTCTCTCTCTCTCTCTCTCTCTGAGTTGCCTCTCTCAGTGTGACAGAACCTCAGAGCCACACGGGAGTCCCAAATGACACTCTATTCCCTACTTAGTGCACTATCCTACAGGCTCTGATCAAAAGTAGTGCACTATTCAGGAAATAGGGTGCCATTTGTGACTCAGGAACTGTGTTGTTCCTTTCAGAGAGCCCTGGGGACGGCAGAGAGGAGAGCCAGTCACTGTGAGGTCATTAGTAGTTGGGATGACGTCTAGTCCTCCCTTCACAGGCCTTCCTCTCCCATGTTGCACTGCTCCTCTCAGAGACGGGCCTCGTCACTGTGAGGTCATTAGTAGTTGGGATGACCTCTCGTCCTCCCTTCACAGGCCTTCCTTTCCCATGTTGCACTGATCCTCTCAGAGACGGGCCTCGTCACTGTGAGGTCATTAGTAGTTGGGATGACCTCTCGTCCTCCCTTCACAGGCCTTCCTCTCCCACGTTGCACTGCTTCTCTCAGAGACGGGCCTCGTCACTGTGAGGTCATTAGTAGTCGGGATGACGTCTATTCCTCCCTTCACAGGCCTTCCTCTCCCACGTTGCACTGCTTCTCTCAGATTACGGGCCTCGCTCCCAGAACCAGGTCAAGGGGGATAATGTCCAATATTTCCAGAGCGGTGTTGGGGCTCAGCTGTGAGGCTGTGAGCAGCTATGTTTCCTCTTTGTTGTATATTAACACATTAATTCATTGAAAGACAAAGGGCAGAGGCAACGGATGACAACACGTTCTGTGTCAACACGATAAATATGGTGACAATGCTGTCAGGGTGAGGAAAAGGGCCCTCTCAGAGTTATACAATACATATCTCGGCTTTATGTTTAGGATGAACATGTTATAATGAGGAAAAGGGCCCTCTCAGAGTTATACAATACATATCTCGGCTTTATGTTTAGGATGCACATGTTATAATGAGGAAAAGGGCCCTCTCAGAGTTATACAATACATATCTCGGCTTTATGTTTAGGATGCACATGTTATAATGAGGAAAAGGGCCCTCTCAGAGTTATGTTATAATGAGGGAAAGGGCCCTCTCAGAGTTATGTTATAATGAGGAAAGGGCCCTCTCAGAGTTATGTTATAATGAGGAAAGGGCCCTCTCAGAGTTATACAATACATATCTCGGCTTTATGTTTAGGATGCACATGTTATAATGAGGAAAAGGGCCCTCTCAGAGTTATGTTATAATGAGGAAAAGGGCCCTCTCAGAGTTATACAATACATATCTCGGCTTTATGTTTAGGAATGAACGTGTTATAATGCACTACTGTAAAGGCTTATAATTATAAAGCCCGTCTCCACAACTGTTGGCCATCTGTAGTCTGTGTGGATTTGCCATCTGTAGGCCTATTTTATCTGATGAAAAATGTGCCAAAATGTCTGGTGTTGACAGGCATTGATCTTTCGCACCACGGTACGGCTGTGGCAACAGCTTTCGCTGAATATCGACATTTAAAAAATAAAAAATTAAATGATATTTGATGATTAAAATCTCATAAAAACGATGTTGAACAGAGAAGATTGATTGGCTCGCCACACCAAAAAAAATAAAAAAACTCAGCCAATCCAAACCCGCAGTTATTAAATCATTACTTTCCCCAGCAACACACCACTTCCTCATCTTCAACAGTTCACTGTCAATCAGGTAAATACATGATCCACTCAGTCTCATCCTGACAGACACAGTACATTGCTGAAACATCCTGACAGACACAGTACATGGCTGAAACATCCAGACAGATACAGTACATGGCTGAAACATCCTGACAGAGACAGTACATGGCTGAAACATCCTGACAGACACAGTACATGGCTGAAACATCCAGACAGACACAGTACATGGTACATTGCTGAAACATCCTGACAGACACAGTACATGGTACATGGCTGAAACCTCCTGACAGATACAGTACATGGTACATGGCTGAAACATCCTGACAGAGACAGTACATGGTACATGGCTGAAACATCCTGACAGACACAGTACATGGTACATGGCTGAAACATCCTGACAGAGACAGTACATGGCTGAAACATCCTGACAGAGACAGTACATGGCTGAAACATCCTGACAGACACAGTACATGGCTGAAACATCCAGACAGATACAGTACATGGTACATTGCTGAAACATCCTGACAGACACAGTACATGGTACATGGCTGAAACCTCCTGACAGATACAGTACATGGTACATGGCTGAAACCTCCTGACAGATACAGTACATGGTACATGGCTGAAACCTCCTGACAGATACAGTACATGGTACATGGCTGAAACATCCTGACAGAGACAGTACATGGTACATGGCTGAAACATCCTGACAGACACAGTACATGGTACATGGTTGAAACATCCTGACAGATACAGTACATGGCTGAAACATCCTGACAGAGACAGTATATGGCTGAAACATCCTGACAGCGACAGTACATGGCTGAAACATTCTGACAGATACAGTACATGGCTGAAACATCCTGACAGATACAGTACATGGCTGAAACATCCTGACAGACACAGTACATGGCTGAAACATCCTGACAGACACAGTACATGGTACATGACTGAAACATCCTGACACATACAGTACATGGTACATGACTGAAACCTCCTGACAGACACAGTACATGGTACATGGCTGAAACCTCCTGACAGATACAGTACATGGTACATGGCTGAAACATCCTGACAGACACAGTACATGGTACATGGTTGAAACATCCTGACAGATACAGTACATGGCTGAAACATCCTGACAGATACAGTATATGGCTGAAACATCCTGACAGAGACAGTACATGACTGAAACATCCTGACAGATACAGTACATGGTACATGGCTGAAACATCCTGACAGATACCGTATATGATTGAAACATCCTGACAGACACAGTACATGGCTGAAACCTCCTGACAGACACAGTACATGGTACATGGCTGAAACCTCCTGACAGATACAGTACATGGTACATGGCTGAAACATCCTGACAGACACAGTACATGGTACATGGTTGAAACATCCTGACAGATACAGTACATGGCTGAAACATCCTGACAGATACAGTATATGGCTGAAACATCCTGACAGAGACAGTACATGACTGAAACATCCTGACAGATACAGTACATGGTACATGGCTGAAACATCCTGACAGATACCGTATATGATTGAAACATCCTGACAGACACAGTACATGGCTGAAACATCCTGACACATACAGTACATGGTACATGACTGAAACATCCTGACACATACAGTACATGGTACATGGCTGAAACCTCCTGACAGACACAGTACATGGTACATGGCTGAAACCTCCTGACAGATACAGTACATGGTACATGGCTGAAACATCCTGACAGATACAGTACATGGTACATGGCTGTAACCTCCTGACAGATACAGTACATGGTACATGGCTGAAACATCCTGACAGATACTGTATATGA
The DNA here is from genome assembly GCF_057628025.1 of Oncorhynchus mykiss. Lineage (NCBI taxonomy): Eukaryota > Metazoa > Chordata > Actinopteri > Salmoniformes > Salmonidae > Oncorhynchus > Oncorhynchus mykiss. Next base: position 79,293,240 of record NC_143036.1, on the reverse strand, counting down.
TTGAAACATCCTGACAGACACAGTACATGGCTGAAACATCCTGACAGATACAGTACATGGCTGAAACATCCTGACAGACACAGTACATGGCTGAAACATCCTGACAGATACAGTACATGGCTGAAACATCCTGACAGACACAGTACATGGCTGAAACATCCTGACAGATACAGTACATGGCTGAAACATCCTGACAGAGACAGTACATGGCTGAAACATCCTGACAGAGACAGTACATGGTACATGGCTGAAACATCCTGACAGACATGGTACATGGCTGAAACATCCTGACAGAGACAGTACATGATTGAAACATCCTGACAGATACAGTACATGGTACATGGCTGAAACATCCTGACAGATGCAGTACATGGTACATTGCTGAAACATCCTGACAGATACAGTATATGGTACATTGCTGAAACATCCTGACAGATACAGTACATGGTACATTGCTGAAACATCCTGACAGATAGATGAGGTATTATAACCTGACAGAGCCAGAGGCCTGCTAGATGAGGTATTAAAACCTGACGGAGCCAGAGGCCTGCTAGATGAGGTATTATAACCTGACAGAGGCCTGCTAGATGAGGTATTACAACCTGACAGAGCCAGAGGCCTGCTAAATGAGGTATTAAAACCTGACAGAGCCAGAGGCCTGCTAGATGGGGTATTATAACCTGACAGAGGCCTGCTAGATGAGGTATTATAATCTAACAGAGGCCTGCTAGATGAGGTATTATAACCTGACAGAGGCCTGCTAGATGAGGTATTATAACCTAACAGAGGCCTGCTAGATGAGGTATTATAACCTGACAGAGCCAGAGGCCTGCTAGATGAGGTATTATAACCTGACAGAGGCAGAAGCCTGCTAGATGAGGTATTATAACCTAACAGAGGCCTGCTAGATGAGATATTATAACCTGACAGTGGCCTGCTAGATGAGGTATTAAAACCTAACAGAGGCCTGTACATACATGAGGAAGAGAGATGTTGAAGCATCAGCTTGGCATGACGACAGACTTCATCTCATCAGGTTCCTCACCAGATCAGTCTTAAGAGACGTGATTCAGTGTTTCCTTCTGAAGATTTACAGCTTACTACAGATCCGCCTCCCTCCAACATAGAAATAATATTGACATTAAAAAAAGACATTTCCTGGAATAGCTGACCTTGTTGTCTTACTTGAATTGGTTTAGGGACGTTGGAGTTGAACCACAGTCCCCTAGCAGCTTGTTAAGCACCTGAACTACTAGGTTTCGTCCCAAAAGGCACCCTATTCCCTACGTACGGCACTACGGACCGGCCCTATGGACCGACACTATGGATTTGCTCTGGTTAAAAATAGGGCACTATGAAGGGAATAGGGTGCCATTTGGGACGTAGTCTAGTAGTTCTGGTCCTCTGCCCTCCTACAAGCCTTTTAGATGGGTCAACAGAAGACGGGAGCACCCAGATGGCTACTCTCTCTGTGCTCTTCCTCCCCCCTCTCTCTCTCTATCTCTCTCTGTGCTCTTCCTCCCCCCTCTCTCTATCTATCTCTCTGTCTCTCTCTCTCTCTCTCTCTCTCTCTCTCTGTGTTCTTCCTCCCCCCTCTCTCTCTCTCTGTGCTCTTCCTCCCTCCTCTCTCTATCTCTCTATCTCTCTCTCTCTCTCTCTGGTCTCTCTCTCTCTCAGACCATTGAGTCATACACAGATTCTGGACTGACTGACTGGCACTGTGTGTGGGGTTATACAGGGCTGAGTGGTGCTTGTCTCTTCACCAAGAGCCATGCTGATTCCATCCCAGTCAGGTGGTATGGTCAGTCCTTGCCCGCTTGGCCCCTGCTGACCAGATCATGACACAGACAGGCTATGGGTTAGTGTAGGGCTGTCTGCTGGTAATGGTCAGTGCCCCGGGGAGGAGGGTTAGCAGAGAGAACTGCAACCGCTGTTAGTGGAAGTGCAGCCAAAAATCACATGGTGCATCTGAGAAGACAGGTGCATCTCTCTCTCACAATGAGCAGCTGTTGATTTTACTGCACACCAACTGCCACACATCTAGGGCTGTTGATTTTACTGCACACCAACTGATTGTTGAGTCACTGTGATCTCCTCTTCTGCACTCAGGAAAAGGTTGGTAGTACCCATATCACTAACGACCGGCTATTGGTCCTAATGGCCTGGTACTCAGGGCTCTATTGTCCCTCCATCAGGTCATAATGGCCTGGTACTCAGGGCTCTATTGTCCCTCCATCAGGTCTTAATGGTCTGGTACTCAGGGCTCTATTGTCCCTCCATCAGGTCCTAATGGCCTGGTACTCAGGGCTCTATTGTTCCTCCATCAGGTCTTAATGGTCTGGTACTCAGGGCTCTATTGTCCCTCCATCAGGTCCTAATGGCCTGGCACTCAGGGCTCTATTGTCCCTCCTTCAGGTCCTAATATTCTGGTACTCAGGGCTCTATTGTTCCTCCATTAGGTCCTAATGGCCTGGTACCCAGGACTCTGTTGTCCCTCCATCAGGTCCTAATGGCCTGGTACTCAGAGCTCTATTGTCCCTCCTTCAGGTCCTAATATTCTGGTACTCAGGGCTCTATTGTTCTTCCATCAGGTCCTAATATTCTGGTACTCAGGGCTCTATTGTTCGTCCATCAGGTCCTAATGGTCTGGTACTCAGGGCTCTATTGTCCCTCCATCAGGTCCTAATGGCCTGGTACTCAGGGCTCTATTGTTCGTCCTTCAGGTCCTAATGGCCTTGTACTCAGGGCTCTATTGTTCCTCCATCAGGTCCTAATATTCTGGTACTCAGGGCTCTATTGTTCCTCCATCAGGTCATAATGGTCTGGTACTCAGGGCTCTATTGTTCCTCCATCAGGTCCTAATGGCCTGGTACTCAGGGCTCTATTGTCCCTCCATCAGGTCATAATGGCCTGGTACTCAGGGCTCTATTGTCCCTCCATCAGGTCATAATGGCCTGGTACTCAGGGCTCTATTGTCCCTCCATCAGGTCATAATGGCCTGGTACTCAGGGCTCTATTGTCCCTCCATCAGGTCATAATGGCCTGGTACTCAGGGCTCTATTGTTCCTCCATCAGGTCATAATGGCCTGGTACTCAGGGCTCTATTGTCCCTCCATCAGGTCATAATGGCCTGGTACTCAGGGCTCTATTGTCCCTCCATCAGGTCATAATGGCCTGGTACTCAGGGCTCTATTGTCCCTCCATCAGGTTATAATGGCCTGGTACTCAGGGCTCTATTGTTCCTCCATCAGGTCATAATGGCCTGGTACTCAGGGCTCTATTGTTCCTCCATCAGGTCCTAATGGTCTGGTACTCAGGGCTCTATTGTTCCTTCATCAGGTCCTAATGGCCTGGTACTCAGGGCTCTATTGTTCCTCCATCAGGTCCTAATGGCCTGGTACTCAGGGCTCTATTGTCCCTCCATCAGGTCATAATGGCCTGGTACTCAGGGCTCTATTGTCCCTCCATCAGGTCATAATGGCCTGGTACTCAGGGCTCTATTGTTCCTCCATCAGGTCATAATGGCCTGGTACTCAGGGCTCTATTGTTCCTCCATCAGGTCCTAATGGTCTGGTACTCAGGGCTCTATTGTTTGTCTAACCACTCTGACATCAATGCAAAATATAATCTAAAATCACATCACACACGGATCATCCAAACAGTATCCTGCTTTTAAAACTCACCTCACTGTGATGATCAATTTGAAGAAAGAAGTTCAACAGCAGGTTGAAACTGAGTGGAACACATGGTCGTTGTGGATGTTGTTTCTAGAATGTATAGATAGGCCTATACTAGATGGACTGGTTACCTGATGGGAGAGAATGTATAGATAGGCCTATACTAGATGGACTGGTTACCTGATGGGAGAGAATGTATAGATAGACCTATACTAGATGGACTGGTTACCTGATGGGAGAGAATGTATAGATATGCCTATACTAGATGGACTGGTTGCCTGATGGGAGAGAATGTATAGATAGGCCTATACTGGATGGACTGGTTACCTGATGGGAGAGAATGTATAGATAGACCTATACTAGATGGACTGGTTACTTGATGGGAGAGAATGTATAGATAGACCTATACTAGATGGACTGGTTACCTGATGGGAGAGAATGTATAGATAGACCTATACTAGATGGACTGGTTACCTGATGGGAGAGAATGTATAGATAGACCTATACTAGATGGACTGGTTACTTGATGGGAGAGAATGTATAGATAGACCTATACTAGATGGACTGGTTACCTGATGGGAGAGAATGTATAGATAGACCTATACTAGATGGACTGGTTACCTGATGGGAGAGAATGTATAGATAGACCTATACTAGATGGACTGGTTACCTGATGGGAGAGAATGTATAGATATGCCTATACTAGATGGACTGGTTGCCTGATGGGAGAGAATGTATAGATAGGCCTATACTGGATGGACTGGTTACCTGATGGGAGAGAATGTATAGATAGACCTATACTAGATGGACTGGTTACTTGATGGGAGAGAATGTATAGATAGACCTATACTAGATGGACTGGTTACCTGATGGGAGAGAATGTATAGATAGACCTATACTAGATGGACTGGTTACCTGATGGGAGAGAATGTATAGATAGACCTATACTAGATGGACTGGTTACTTGATGGGAGAGAATGTATAGATAGACCTATACTAGATGGACTGGTTACCTGATGGGAGAGAATGTATAGATAGACCTATACTAGATGGACTGGTTACCTGATGGGAGAGAATGTATAGATAGGCCTATACTAGATGGACTGGTTACCTGATGGGAGAGAACGTAAATGCCTAGACGATTGCTGTTGGTTCATTGATTAGTTGGGCGGCTTACAAAGTTAGCCTACAATTATAGTGAATTTGTATTTGATTTTCAATAGTCTACTAATTGGGGATTTAAAAAAAATATTTTGATAATTAATAGGCTGACACATTACCTTTAGCTACAGAATATCTCACCACCGTACGTTTCCATGTCCTCCTCTCTCTTCTTCGTTCCTTTCTCCAGCGTGCAGAGGAGAAGGGCCTGTCGACAGTTTAATGAAAGATGTTTTAAGTTGTGAAGACATATTGCGGCGATCGACGTTCCCGAAACAGATTTCACTTGGTTTATTCCAAAATGAAACAGATTTCACTTGGTTTATTCCAAAATGAAACAGATTTCACTTGGGTTATTCCAAAATGACGCTCTCGAGTAGGAGAGCCCCACGGCATGCAGAGTTGTTGGCAGAATATCGCCTGTCACGCAACGAGAGGCTGCATGCTTCTAAGTGTTCTTGTAAGCCCAGACGTTTCTGTGTATGATCCCATATGAAAGCCGAGTGTTGATGGCTGTGACTCATAAATGGAGGATCCCAGCTGCTACTAGGTATTTCTCAGCAGCTGATATTAAACACGTATTGTGTCGCACCCTGACCTTAGTATTCTTTTGTTTTCTTTATATATTTTGGTTGGGTCAGGGTGTGACGAGGAGGGCGATATGTCTCATGGGTATTGTTAGTGGAAATCTAAATTCCTATATGTTTTGTAGCCAAAACCAAAATTCGCACTCTCTCTATTTCATTAATGAGTTGTAAATTCATTAATTATGCATGAAATAGATCGAGACCAGTCTTATTAAAGGTCAGGTTATAGCGTTCAATTCAAGAGAGTACTGGTTTCATACACATTTTTCCACAGGTTATAAACTGAAAATGACGTCATCAGTTTCTCACACTCTCTCCGATCCACACAATAGAGCGAGTGTCTTCAGGTCTGGAGACTGTCTTCTACTCCCCTCATAAAACAAACATTCCAATCTGTCTAAAGAGATATGCCATCCCTCTCCCTTAAACCCAAGGTCCAGACAATTAATTTGTTTTACTTACATGTTCAGTAACAGTTTAACCAAGAACCCATACATTTCATACCATAACATAATAGTATTAAAATAAATGGTTCTAAGCTAAATGTATACATAATTAATCATTTCAACTATAATTTCCTCCAACACATGGGTGATGTATGTCTACGGGTGTTTTTCACTAGTCTAGGTGTTTATGTAGGTCTATGGTTGCCTAGATTGGTTCTCAATTAGAGGCAGCTGTTTATCGTTGTCTCTCTGATTGGGAACCATATTTAGGCAGCCATATTCCTTGGGTATTTTGTGGGTTATTGTCTATGGTTAGTTGCCTGTGTCTGCACTTGTTTATATATATATATATATATATATATATATATATATATATATATATATATATATATATATATATATATATATATATATATAGTGTCACGTTCGTTTTTGTTAACCTTTCTGATCTCCCCATCCCGGATCCGGGATCGTGAATACAGACTCAAGCTCATTACCATAACGCAACGTTAACTATTCATGAAAATCGCAAATGAAATGAAATAAATATGCTAGCTCTCAAGCTTAGCCTTTTGTTAACAACACTGTCATCTCAGATTTTCAAAATATGCTTCTCAACCATTGCAAAACAAGCATTTGTGTAACAGTATTGATGGCTAACGTAGCATTTAGCATTAGCATTCAGCTGGCAACATTTACACAAAAAAACAGAAAAGCATTCAAATAAAATCATTTACCTTTGAAGAACTTTAGATGTTTTCAATGAGGAGACTCTCAGATAGCAAATGTTCAGTTTTTCCTGAAAGATTATTTGTTTAGGACAAATAGCTCCGTTTTCTGCGTCACGTTTAGCTATGAAAAAACCCCTGTATCCAGGATTGTGTAAATCTATCAGCAAGCTCATTAGCATAACACAACGTTAACTATTCATGAAAATCGCAAATGAAATGAAATAAATATGCCATCTCTCAAGCTTAGCCTTTTGTAGACAACACTGTCATCTCAGATTTTCAAAATATGCTTCTCAACCATAGGAAAACAATCATTTGTGTAAAAGTAGCTAGCTAGCGTTAGCATTTAGCGTTAGCATTTAGCGTTAGCATTAGCGTTAGCATCCAGCACGCAACATTTCAACAAAAACATAAAAGCCTTCAAATAAAATCATTTACCTTTGAAGAACTTCTGATGTTTTCAATGAGGATACTCTCAGTTAGATAGCAGATGCTCAGTTTTGCCAAAAAGATTCCTTGTGTATTAGAAATAGCTCCTTTTATACATCACATTTGGCTACCAAAAAAAATCCGAAAATTCAGTCCTCAAAACGCGAACTTTTTTCCAAATTAACTCCATAATATCGACTGAAAACATGGCAAACGTTGTTTAGAATCAATCATCAAGGTGTTTTTCACATATCTCTTCATTGATATATCGTTCTTGGACATATGGTTTCTCCCCTATATCAAATGGAAAAGTACAAGCAGCTGGCAATTGCGCACCGAATTCCACGCAGGACACCAGGCGGACACTTGGAAAATGTAGTCTCTTATGGTCAATCTTCCAATGATATGCCTACAAATACGTCACAATGCTGCTAAGACCTTGGGCGAACGACAGAAAGTGTAGGCTCATTCCTTGCGCAATCACAGCCATATAAGGAGACAATGGAAAACAGAGCTTCAGAAATTCTGCTAATTTCCTGGTTGATGCATCATCTTGTTTTCGCCTGTAGAATGAGTTCTGGGGCACTGCATGAGTTCTGGGGCACTATGCATAGTCGAGCATCTTTTCGTGACAAAATATCGCGCTTAAAACGGGAACGTTTTTTATCCAAAAATGAAATAGCGCCCCTAGAGATCTAACAGGTTAAATAAGAAGAATGTATTCGCATCACGCTGCGCCTTGGTCTCCTCCATTCAACGAACGTGACATATTGTTGTTATAAAACCCGGAGAAGCCGACCTGGTTGAAAAACCGCAGGGAAAGTGGCCTCCATTTTCTTTCCCAGTGTATACTGATTACAGGGATTTGACCCCTCTGCCTCTGCTCCTCCCATTGGATAATGGACCGTTCTAAATCCAAACCAATTTGACATATTAGTAAAGACGAGATTAAATTGAGAATAGTCTGATGGGTGAAAATATGATCTACTTGATGAGAGAAACCAGCGTGTGCAGCCTGAGGCAAGGAACAGAGAGCAAGATTTTTTTGTTGTTGTGATTTTCTCAAATCATCATTAGCCTGTAGTTGGATCATGGGGGTTTGTATCTAAAGTTGCCAAATAACTTTAAATCGAGTATATTGGACCTGTTTCAAATGATCACTTCTACACTCAACATCACATGCAAATGTCCTGTTTTAACTTAAAAGTCTAATACAATCTACAGCTTGTAATTACGAGCCAGAGTTGTGCCAACTCTTTACCAAACCCTCTCGCTCCCCAGACACACAGACAGACCTTCTGACTGACGCACAGACAGCACACAGTGACTGCCCAGACACACAGAGAAGACACAACACACATTGACTGCCCAGACACACAGACAGACCTTCTAACTGACGCACAGACAACACACAGTGACTGCCCAGACACACAGAGAAGACACAACACACAGTGGAACACACAGTGACTGCCCAGACACACAGACAGATCTTCTGACTGAAGCACAGACAACACACAGTGGAACACACAGTGACTGCCCAGACACACAGACAGACCTTCTAACTGAAGGACAGACAACACACAGTGACTGCCCAGACACACAGACAGACCTTCTAACTGAAGGACAGACAACACACAATGGAACACACAGTGACTGCCCAGACACACAGACAGATCTTCTAACTGACGCACAGACAACACACAGTGGAACACACAGTGACTGCCCAGACACACAGAAAAGACACAACACACAGTGACTGCCTAGACACACAGACAGACCTTCTAACTGAAGGACAGACAACACACAGTGGAACACACAGTGACTGCCCAGGCACACAGAGAAGACACAACACACAGTGGAACACACAGTGACTGCCCAGACACATAGAGAAGACACAACACACAGTGGAACACACAGTGACTACAAAAAGCCTTTAATGTATTGGCACCTAAGTATTGTGATAATATCATATCGAGATGTCCCTAGTAATCCCCACCCCTTACGCACACACACACACACACACACACACACACACACACACACACACACACACACACACACACACACACACACACACACACACACACACACACACACAATCATCTCCACAGGGTAGTGTAATACAAATCCATAGCTCTAGGAGAGGTCTTTAATAGAGCGGTAGACAGGGTAGCTGGGTCTTATTGATCTGATGGACAGGAGGTCAGAGAGAGGAGGGAGGGAGGGAGAGAAAGAGACAAGGGAGACGAACAGAGAGAGAGAAAGAGACGAGGGAGAGAGAGACGAGGGAGAGGAACAGAGAGGGAGAGAAAGAGAAAGAGACGAGGGAGAGGAACAGAGAGAGAGAAAGAGACGAGGGAGAGAGAGAGACGAGGGAGAGGAACAGAGAGAGAGAAAGAGACGAGGGGGAGAGAGAGACGAGGGGGAGAGAGAGACGAGGGAGAGGAACAGAGAGAGAGAAAGAGACGAGGGAGAGGAACAGAGAGAGAGAAAGAGATGAGGGAGAGGAACAGAGAGAGAGAAAGAGATGAGGGAGAGAAAGAGACGAGGGAGAGGAACAGAGAGAGAGAAAGAGATGAGGGAGAGAAAGAGACGAGGGAGAGGAACAGAGAGGGAGAGAAAGAGAAAGAGACGAGGGAGAGGAACAGAGAGAGAGAAAGAGACGAGGGAGAGAGAGAGATGAGGGAGAGGAACAGAGGGAGAGAAAGAGAAAGAGACGAGGGAGAGGAACAGAGAGAGAGAAAGAGACGAGGGAGAGAGAGAGACGAGGGAGAGGAACGGAGAGGGAGGGAAAGAGAAAGAGACGAGGGAGAGGAACAGAGAGAGAGAAAGAGATGAGGGAGAGAAAGAGACGAGGGAGAGGAACAGAGAGAGAGAGAAAGAGATGAGGGAGAGAAAGAGAGAGAGAGAAAGAGACGAGGGAGAGGAACAGAGAGAGAGAAGGGAGGGGGGGAAGGGAGAGAAAGAGACGAGGGAGAGGAACAGAGAGAGAAAGAGAGGGAGGGAAAGGGAGAGAGAGAGAGAGAGTCCCTGCTGATCCCGTTAGCAGCAGGTCCCACTGTGAGTCTCACTCAGCACAATGAGCAGAATACCAAGTGTTCTAGAGTCTCACTCAGCACAATGAGCAGAATACCAAGTGTTCTAGAGTCTCACTCAGCACAATGAGCAGAATACCAAGTGTTCTAGAGTCTCACTCAGCACAATGAGCAGAATACCAAGTGTTCTAGAGTCTCACTCAGCACAATGAGCAGAATACCAAGTGTTCTAGAGTCTCACTCAGCACAATGAGCAGAATACCAAGTGTTCTAGAGTCTCACTCAGCACAATGAGCAGAATACCAAGTGTTCTAGAGTCTCACTCAGCACAATGAGCAGAATACCAAGTGTTCTAGAGTCTCACTCAGCACAATGAGCAGAATACCAAGTGTTCTAGAGTCTCACTCAGCACAATGAGCAGAATACCAAGTGTTCTAGAGTCTCACTCAGCACAATGAGCAGAATACCAAGTGTTCTAGAGTCTCACTCAGCACAATGAGCAGAATACCAAGTGTTCTAGAGTCTCACTCAGCACAATGAGCAGAATACCGATTGTTCTAGATTCTCACTCAGCACAATGAGCAGAATACCGAGTGTTCTAGAGTCTCACTCAGCACAATAAGCAGAATACCAAGTGTCCTATGAATGATCATTCTGTCTTTTCCTCATTTAACACTTCCTGTTTCTGGCACTTAAAGCTCATCATGAACGCAGTGAGAGCGAGAGAGAGGAGAGAATATCAAATGTGTGAATTCATATTGACAGTGTGTGTGCGTGGTGTATAATGTGTATGCATGATTGTGGTAATGAGTGACATTGGTTGCATTAGTTTGTGTGTGTGTGTGTGTGTGTGTGTGTGTATGGCTGGGGTCCATAAGCAGTGGCTGCTGTTCAGTGATGATAGCCCCCCCCCCCCCCCCCCCCCCCCTCCCCCCCCTCTGTCTTCACATGACATCCCAGTAATCCCTGACCCCCCTCCATGCATTCCACAAAGCCTAATGTACTGGAGCAATGGAGGATGCTGAGACAAGCACTCATCTGGAGCCCTAAGACAGGAGGTCTTTGTGGGGAGGACAAAGGTATTCTCTTCCTGGTCCTGTCAGGCACTACTGCTGTTGTCTTCCTGTCAGAGACTACTACTGTTGTTGTCTTCCTGTCAGAGACTACTGCTGTTGTTGTCTTCCTGTCAGGCACTACTACTGCTGTTGTCTTTCTGTCAGACACTACTGCTGTTGTCTTCCTGTCAGAGACTACTACTGTTGTTGTCTTCCTGTCAGAGACTACTGCTGTTGTTGTCTTCCTGTCAGGCAATACTACTGCTGTTGTCTTCCTGTCAGACACTACTACTGTTGTTGTCTTCCTGTCAGGCACTACTACTGCTGTTGTCTTCCTGTCAGAGACTACTGTTGTTGTTGTCTTCCTGTCAGAGACTACTACTGTTGTTGTTGTCTTCCTGTCAGAGACTACTACTGTTGTTGTTGTCTTCCTGTCAGAGACTACTACTGTTTTTGTTGTCTTCCTGTCAGAGACTACTGTTGTTGTTGTCTTCCTGTCAGAGACTACTGTTGTTGTTGTCTTCCTGTCAGAGACTACTACTGTTGTTGTTGTCTTCCTGTCAGAGACTACTACTGTTGTTGTTGTCTTCCTGTCAGAGACTACTACTGTTTTTGTTGTCTTCCTGTCAAAGACTACTACTGTTGTTGTCTTCCTGGTCCTGTCAGAGACTACTACTGTTGGCTTCCTGTCAGAGACTACTACTGTTGTCTTCCTATCAGACACTACTACTGTTGTCTTCCTGTCAGAGACTACTACTGTTGTCTTCCTGTCAGACACTACTACTGTTGGCTTCCTGTCAGAGACTACTGTTGTTGTCTTCCTGGTCCTGTCAGAGACTACTGGTGTGGTGTTCCTGGTCCTGTCAGAGACTACTGGTGTTGTCTTCCTGGTCCTGTCAGAGACTACTGTTGTTGACTTCCTGGTCCTGTCAGAGACTACTGTTGTTGTCTTCCTGGTCCTGTCAGAGACTACTGGTGTTGTCTTCCTGGTCCTGTCAGAGACTACTGTTGTTGTCTTCCTAGTCCTGTCAGAGACTACTGTTGTTGACTTCCTGTCAGAGACTACTGGTGTTGTGTTCCTGGTCCTGTCAGAGACTACTGGTGTTGTGTTCCTGGTCCTGTCAGAGACTACTGGTGTTGTGTTCCTGAGACTACTGGTTCTGTTCATGCTGCCGTCAGATGGTTATTTCAGCAGTGGAGCCGATAACTGTCTGTTGTCTCTGTACTAGGAGAGAGAAGGGGTTTCCTCTGTGTGCTGACCGACACACTGAGATGAAGGGATGTCAGTGGTTTGATTGAGCGTTGTCTTTCACCTCAACATGTCAACATGTCCAAGTCGTTATGCCGGCGTTGACAGGTTGGGTCGTCCAGGAGCCGCTCCGACACCGAGCCGCCAAGGAGAAACGTCTACCTGGTGACGGTGAAGACGGAGAAACATGTTCAGTCTACAGAGCATTCAGAAAGTATTCAGACTCCTGCCCTTGTTCACCACATGTTGTTACGTTACAGCCTTATTTTAAATTGGAATAAATCAACTAAATTCCTCATCAACCTAGACATTTTTTTTTTTTTTTTTTATGTTTGCAAATTTATATACAAAAAAATATGTACATGCGTGTTCAGACCCTTTCCATCATGTTTCCATTGATCATCCTTGAGATGTTTTCTACAACTTGATTGGAGTCCAACTGTGGTAAATTCAATTGATTGGACATGATTTGGAAAGGCAAACACACCTGTCTATATAAAGGTCCTACAGATGACAGTGCATTTCAGAGCAAAAACCAAGCCATGAGGTCGAAGGAAGTGTCCGTAGAGCTCCGAGGCAGGATTGTGTCGAGGCACAGATCTGTGGAAAGGTACCAAAACATTTCTGCAGTATTGAAGTTCCCCAAGAACACAATGGCCTCCATTATTCTCAAATGGAAAAAGTGTGGAAACACCAAGACTCTTCCTAGAGCTGGCCGCCCGGCCAATCTGAGCAAACCGTAGAGCAAATCTGAGCAATTCGTGGGAGAGGGGCCTTGGTCAGAGAGGTGACCAAGAACCCCAATGGTCACTCTGACAGACTTCCAGAGTTCCTCTGTGGAGATGGGAGAACCTTCCAGAAGGACAACCATCTCTGCAGCACTCCACCAATCAAGGATTTATGGTAGAGTGGACAGACGGAAGACACTCCCTAGTAAAAGGCACATGACAACCCACTTGGAGTTTGCCAAAAGGCACCTAAAGGACTCTCAGACCATGAGAAACAAGATTCTCTGGTCTGACGAAACCAAGATTGAACTATTTGGTCTGAATGCCAAATGTCACGTCTGGAGGAAACCTGGCACCATCCCTACGGTGAAGCATGGTGGTGGCAACATCATGCTGTGGGGATATTTTTCAGAAGCAGGGACTGGGGGACTAATCAGGATTGAGGGAAAGATGAAACGAGAAAAGTACAGAGAGATCCTTGATGAAAACCTGCTCCAGAGAGCTCAGGACCTCAGACTGGGGTGAAGGTTCACCTTCCAACAGCACAACAACACTAACACAGGAGTGGCTTGGGGACAAGTCTCTGAATATCCTTGAGTGGCCCAGCAAGAGCCTGGACTTGAACCCGATCGGACATCTCTAGAGACCTGAAAATAGCTATGCAGCAACGCTCCCCATCCAACCTGAAGAAGAAGACTCCAGGCTGCAATCGCTGCCAAAGGTGCTTCAACAAAGTACTGAGTAAAGGGTCTGAATACTTATGGAAATATAATATTTCAGTTTTTATTTTGAATACATTTACAAAAATGTGTAAATAGTTTTTTTCCCCTCATCGATCTACACACAATACCCCATAATGACATCACAATACCCCATAATGACATCACAGTACCCCATAATGACATCACGATACCCCATAATGACATCACAATACCCCATAATGACATCACAATACCCCATAATGACATCACAATACCTCATAATGACATCACAATACCCCATAATGACATCACAATACCTCATAATGAAAACCTGTTTTTTTAGAAATGTTTGCTAATTTTTATTTAAAAAAATAAAAATGGAATATCACAGGCTGTAACGTAACAAAATGTGGAAAAATTAAAGTGGTCTGAATACTTTCCCGAATGCACAGTGTGTATATATATATATGGTTGTAGTGCTATCTGACTCCTTGGTCCTGGTGAGAGGGTTGTTGACTCTGAGTAGTGCTATCTGACTCCTTGGTCCTGGTGAGGGGGTTGTTGACTGTGAGTAGTGCTATCTGACTCCTTGGTCCTGGTGAGGGGGTTGTTGACTGTGTGGTTGTGAGTGCTATCTGCCTCCTTGGTCCTGGTGAGGGGGTTGTTGACTGTGTGGTTGTAGTGCTATCTGACTCCTTGGTCCTGGTGAGGGGGTTGTTGACTGTGTGGTTGTGAGTGCTATCTGCCTCCTTGGTCCTGGTGAGGGGGTTGTTGACTGTGTGGTTGTAGTGCTATCTGCCTCCTTGGTCCTGGTGAGGGGGTTGTTGACTGTGTGGTTGTAGTGCTATCTGCCTCCTTGGTCCTGGTGAGGGGGTTGTTGACTGTGTGGTTGTAGTGCTATCTGACTCCTTGGTCCTGGTGAGGGGGTTGTTGACTGTGAGTAGTGCTATCTGACTCCTTGGTCCTGGTGAGAGGGTTGTTGACTGTGAGTAGTGCTATCTGACTCCTTGGTCCTGGTGAGGGGGTTGTTGACTGTGTTCTTGTTGACTGTGTGGTTGTAGTGCTATCTGACTCCTTGGTCCTGGTGAGAGGGTTGTTGACTGTGTGGTTGTAGTGCTATCTGACTCCTTGGTCCTGGTGAGGGGGTTGTTGACTGTGTGGTTGTGAGTGCTATCTGCCTCCTTGGTCCTGGTGAGGGGGTTGTTGACTGTGTGGTTGTAGTGCTATCTGACTCCTTGGTCCTGGTGAGGGGGTTGTTGACTGTGTGGTTGTGAGTGCTATCTGCCTCCTTGGTCCTGGTGAGGGGGTTGTTGACTGTGTGGTTGTAGTGCTATCTGCCTCCTTGGTCCTGGTGAGGGGGTTGTTGACTGTGTGGTTGTAGTGCTATCTGCCTCCTTGGTCCTGGTGAGGGGGTTGTTGACTGTGAGTAGTGCTATCTGACTCCTTGGTCCTGGTGAGAGGGTTGTTGACTGTGAGTAGTGCTATCTGACTCCTTGGTCCTGGTGAGAGGGTTGTTGACTGTGTGGTTGTAGTGCTATCTGACTCCTTGGTCCTGGTGAGGGTGTTGTTGACTGTGTGGTTGTGAGTGCTATCTGCCTCCTTGGTCCTGGTGAGAGGGTTGTTGACTCTGAGTAGTGCTATCTGCCTCCTTGGTCCTGGTGAGGGGGTTGTTGACTGTGAGTAGTGCTATCTGCCTCCTTGGTCCTGGTGAGGGGGTTGTTGACTGTGTGGTTGTAGTGCTATCTGACTCCTTGGTCCTGGTGAGGGGGTTGTTGACTGTGTGGTTGTAGTGCTATCTGACTCCTTGGTCCTGGTGAGGGGGTTGTTGACTGTGTGGTTGTAGTGCTATCTGACTCCTTGGTCCTGGTGAGGGTGTTGTTGACTGTGTGGTTGTGAGTGCTATCTGCCTCCTTGGTCCTGGTGAGAGGGTTGTTGACTCTGAGTAGTGCTATCTGCCTCCTTGGTCCTGGTGAGGGGGTTGTTGACTGTGAGTAGTGCTATCTGCCTCCTTGGTCCTGGTGAGGGGGTTGTTGACTGTGTGGTTGTAGTGCTATCTGACTCCTTGGTCCTGGTGAGGGGGTTGTTGACTGTGTGGTTGTAGTGCTATCTGACTCCTTGGTCCTGGTGAGGGGGTTGTTGACTGTGTGGTTGTAGTGCTATCTGACTCCTTGGTCCTGGTGAGGGGGTTGTTGACTGTGTGGTTGTGAGTGCTATCTGACTCCTTGGTCCTGGTGAGAGGGTTGTTGACTGTGTGGTTGTAGTGCTATCTGACTCCTTGGTCCTGGTGAGAGGGTTGTTGACTGTGAGTAGTGCTATCTGACTCATTGGTCCTGGTGAGGGGGTTGTTGACTGTGTGGTTGTAGTGCTATCTGACTACTTGGTCCTGGTGAGGGGGTTGTTGACTGTGTGGTTGTGAGTGTTATCTGACTCCTTGGTCCTGGTGAGGGGGTTGTTGACTGTGTGGTTGTGAGTGCTATCTGACCCCTTGGTCCTGGTGAGAGGGTTGTTGACTGTGAGTAGTGCTATCTGACTCCTTGGTCCTGGTGAGAGGGTTGTTGACTCTGAGTAGTGCTATCTGACTCCTTGGTCCTGGTGAGAGGGTTGTTGACTGTGAGTAGTGCTATCTGACTCCTTGGTCCTGGTGAGGGGGTTGTTGACTGTGTGGTTGTAGTGCTATCTGACTCCTTGGTCCTGGTGAGGGGGTTGTTGACTGTGTGGTTGTAGTGCTATCTGACTCCTTGGTGCTGGTGAGGGGGTTGTTGACTGTGTGGTTGTAGTGCTATCTGACTCCTTGGTCCTGGTGAGAGGGTTGTTGACTGTGAGTAGTGCTATCTGACTCCTTGGTCCTGGTGAGGGGGTTGTTGACTGTGTGGTTGTGAGTGCTATCTGACTCCTTGGTCCTGGTGAGGGGGTTGTTGACTGTGTGGTTGTAGTGCTATCTGACTCCTTGGTCCTGGTGAGGGGGTTGTTGACTGTGTGGTTGTAGTGCTATCTGACTCCTTGGTCCTGGTGAGAGGGTTGTTGACTGTGAGTAGTGCTATCTGACTCCTTGGTCCTGGTGAGAGGGTTGTTGACTCTGAGTAGTGCTATCTGACTCCTTGGTCCTGGTGAGAGGGTTGTTGACTGTGAGTAGTGCTATCTGACTCCTTGGTCCTGGTGAGGGGGTTGTTGACTGTGTGGTTGTAGTGCTATCTGACTCCTTGGTCCTGGTGAGAGGGTTGTTGACTGTGTGGTTGTAGTGCTATCTGACTCCTTGGTCCTGGTGAGAGGGTTGTTGACTGTGAGTAGTGCTATCTGCCTCCTTGGTCCTGGTGAGGGGGTTGTTGACTGTGTGGTTGTGAGTGCTATCTGCCTCCTTGGTCCTGGTGAGAGGGTTGTTGACTCTGAGTAGTGCTATCTGCCTCCTTGGTCCTGGTGAGGGGGTTGTTGACTGTGTGGTTGTAGTGCTATCTGACTCCTTGGTCCTGGTGAGGGGGTTGTTGACTGTGTGGTTGTAGTGCTATCTGACTCCTTGGTCCTGGTGAGAGGGTTGTTGACTGTGTGGTTGTAGTGCTATCTGACTCCTTGGTCCTGGTGAGAGGGTTGTTGACTGTGAGTAGTGCTATCTGCCTCCTTGGTCCTGGTGAGGGGGTTGTTGACTGTGTGGTTGTGAGTGCTATCTGCCTCCTTGGTCCTGGTGAGAGGGTTGTTGACTCTGAGTAGTGCTATCTGCCTCCTTGGTCCTGGTTTAGGGTGTTGTTGACTGTGAGTAGTGCTATCTGCCTCCTTGGTCCTGGTGAGGGGGTTGTTGACTGTGTGGTTGTAGTGCTATCTGCCTCCTTGGTCCTGGTGAGAGGGTTGTTGACTCTGAGTAGTGCTATCTGACTCCTTGGTCCTGGTGAGGGGGTTGTTGACTGTTTGGTTGTAGTGCTATCTGACTCCTTGGTCCTGGTGAGGGGGTTGTTGACTGTGTGGTTGTGAGTGCTATCTGACTCCTTGGTCCTGGTGAGAGGGTTGTTGACTGTGTGGTTGTAGTGCTATCTGACTCCTTGGTCCTGGTGAGAGGGTTTTTGACTGTGAGTAGTGCTATCTGACTCATTGGTCCTGGTGAGGGGGTTGTTGACTGTGTGGTTGTAGTGCTATCTGACTCCTTGGTCCTGGTGAGGGGGTTGTTGACTGTGTGGTTGTGAGTGTTATCTGACTCCTTGGTCCTGGTGAGGGGGTTGTTGACTGTGTGGTTGTGAGTGCTATCTGACCCCTTGGTCCTGGTGAGAGGGTTGTTGACTGTGAGTAGTGCTATCTGACTCCTTGGTCCTGGTGAGAGGGTTGTTGACTCTGAGTAGTGCTATCTGACTCCTTGGTCCTGGTGAGAGGGTTGTTGACTGTGAGTAGTGCTATCTGACTCCTTGGTCCTGGTGAGGGGGTTGTTGACTGTGTGGTTGTAGTGCTATCTGACTCCTTGGTCCTGGTGAGGGGGTTGTTGACTGTGTGGTTGTAGTGCTATCTGACTCCTTGGTCCTGGTGAGAGGGTTGTTGACTGTGTGGTTGTAGTGCTATCTGACTCCTTGGTCCTGGTGAGAGGGTTGTTGACTGTGAGTAGTGCTATCTGCCTCCTTGGTCCTGGTGAGGGGGTTGTTGACTGTGTGGTTGTGAGTGCTATCTGCCTCCTTGGTCCTGGTGAGAGGGTTGTTGACTCTGAGTAGTGCTATCTGCCTCCTTGGTCCTGGTGAGGGGGTTGTTGACTGTGAGTAGTGCTATCTGCCTCCTTGGTCCTGGTGAGGGGGTTGTTGACTGTGTGGTTGTAGTGCTATCTGCCTCCTTGGTCCTGGTGAGAGGGTTGTTGACTCTGAGTAGTGCTATCTGACTCCTTGGTCCTGGTGAGGGGGTTGTTGACTGTGTGGTTGTAGTGCTATCTGACTCCTTTGTCCTGGTGAGGGGGTTGTTGACTGTGTGGTTGTGAGTGCTATCTGACTCCTTGGTCCTGGTGAGAGGGTTGTTGACTGTGTGGTTGTAGTGCTATCTGACTCCTTGGTCCTGGTGAGAGGGTTGTTGACTGTGAGTAGTGCTATCTGACTCATTGGTCCTGGTGAGGGGGTTGTTGACTGTGTGGTTGTAGTGCTATCTGACTCCTTGGTCCTGGTGAGGGGGTTGTTGACTGTGTGGTTGTGAGTGTTATCTGACTCCTTGGTCCTGGTGAGGGGGTTGTTGACTGTGTGGTTGTGAGTGCTATCTGACCCCTTGGTCCTGGTAAGAGGGTTGTTGACTGTGAGTAGTGCTATCTGACTCCTTGGTCCTGGTGAGGGGGTTGTTGACTGTGTGGTTGTGAGTGCTATCTGACTTTTTGGTCCTGGTGAGGGGGTTGTTGACTCTGAGTAGTGCTATCTGACTCCTTGGTCCTGGTGAGAGGGTTGTTGACTGTGTGGTTGTGAGTGCTATCTGCCTCCTTGGTCCTGGTGAGAGGGTTGTTGACTGTGTGGTTGTAGTGCTATCTGACTCCTTGGTCCTGGTGAGGGGGTTGTTGACTGTGTGGTTGTGAGTGCTATCTGACTCCTTGGTCCTGGTGAGGGGGTTGTTGACTGTGTGGTTGTGAGTGCTACAGTAGCCATCCCAACTCAGTAGCTGACAGTGTCTTTCCCTTCCTTGTTGTTCTCCAGATGAGGGGCCTTACACAAAGCACTCCAACCCCTCCAGGCCACCGGATGGAGCGCTGGCCATCAGGAGGCAGAGTATCCCAGGTAAGGATACATAACCTCTCGACCCTGACCTCTGACCCCTCACTGAGCCTGGACTTTTATTATCTCACCTATGAACCCTAACATGATTGTCCCCAAACGTGATCGACCCATCACCCCTTACCTGTCCTATTGGACACTAGTCACCTAATACCTCCCACCTACTACCTAACCCACACCTCCCAATGAGCTAGATTAGCCCCCTCCCCTCACCAGTCCTTTCCTAGGGCACACTAAGCAGTTCAATGCTCACTTCAATATGTTGTGATCTCTTACCTGCCTGTACCTGTCCTTACCTCACCTGACCCTCTGCCCCTTCACACCCGTAAATGTCTCTCTTTGCCTCTGAAAGAAACGGTCTGTGCTTCAACAATAGAAAACCTTTACAAACATGCTCTAGAATGTCTTGATCTGAATCTATAGAACACTTTTACACGGACTCAGTGAGCTCTATCAGAATGTGTTGTATCTCGTGGACTCAGTGAGCTCTGTTAGAATGTGTTGTATCTCATGGACTCAGTGAGCTCTATTAGAATGTGTTGTTATCTCGTGGACTCAGTAAGCTCTATCAGAATGTGTTGTATATCATGGACTCAGTGAGCTCTATCAGAATGTGTTGTATCTCGTGGACTCAGTGAGCTCTATTCGAATGTGTTGTTATCTCGTGGACTCAGTAAGCTCTATCAGAATGTGTTGTTATCTCGTGGACTCAGTGAGCTCTATCAGAATGTGTTGTTATCTCGTGGACTCAGTGAGCTCTATCAGAATGTGTTGTTATCTCGTGGACTCAGTGAGCTCTATCAGAATGTGTTGTATCTCGTGGACTCAGTGAGCTCTATCAGAATGTGTTGTTATCTCGTGGACTCAGTGAGCTCTATCAGAATGTGTTGTTATCTCGTGGACTCAGTGAGCTCTATCAGAATGTGTTGTTATCTCGTGGACTCAGTGAGCTCTATCAGAATGTGTTGTTATCTCGTGGACTCAGTGAGCTCTATCAGAATGTGTTGTTATCTCGTGGACTCAGTGAGCTCTATCAGAATGTGTTGTTATCTCGTGGACTCAGTGAGCTCTATCAGAATGTGTTGTTATCTCGTGGACTCAGTGAGCTCTATCAGAATGTGTTGTTATCTCGTGGACTCAGTGAGCTCTATCAGAATGTGTTGTTATCTCGTGGACTCAGTGAGCTCTATCAGAATGTGTTGTTATCTCGTGGACTCAGTGAGCTCTATCAGAATGTGTTGTTATCTCGTGGACTCAGTGAGCTCTATCAGAATGTGTTGTTATCTCGTGGACTCAGTGAGCTCTATCAGAATGTGTTGTTATCTCGTGGACTCAGTGAGCTCTATCAGAATGTGTTGTTATCTCGTGGACTCAGTGGGCTCTATCAGAATGTGTTGTATATCATGGACTCAGTGGGCTCTATCAGAATGTGTTGTTATCTCGTGGACTCAGTGAGCTCTATTAGAATGTGTTGTATCTCGTGGACTCAGTGAGCTCTATCAGAATGTGTTGTTATCTCGTGGACTCAGTGAGCTCTATTATAATGTGTTGTATCTCGTGGACTCAGTGAGCTCTATTAGAATGTGTTGTATCTCGTGGACTCAGTGAGCTCTGTTAGAATGTGTTGTATCTCATGGACTCAGTGAGCTCTATCAGAATGTGTTGTTATCTCGTGGACTCAGTGAGCTCTATTAGAATGTGTTGTATCTCGTGGACTCAGTGAGCTCTATCAGAATGTGTTGTATCTCGTGGACTCAGTGAGCTCTATCAGAATGTGTTGTTATCTCGTGGACTCAGTGAGCTCTATTAGAATGTGTTGTATCTCGTGGACTCAGTGAGCTCTATTAGAATGTGTTGTATCTCGTGGACTCAGTGAGCTCTATTAGAATGTGTTGTATCTCGTGGACTCAGTGAGCTCTATTAGAATGTGTTGTATTTCGTGGACTCAGTGAGCTCTATTAGAATGTGTTGTATCTCGTGGACTCAGTGAGCTCTATTAGAATGTGTTGTATCTCGTGGACTCAGTGAGCTCTATTAGAATGTGTTGTATCTCGTGGACTCAGTGAGCTCTATCAGAATGTGTTGTATCGCTGGGAGCCAACTCTCTGAGTAACAGATTACTGGGCATGTGTTGCGTCTCCTGGCCTCGTCTGAGAGTTATTAACAAGCTGTTCTGTCAACAACAACAACAACAACGCCAGGCTCAGCTCTAGAGCGAGATAAAAGTGATATCCTTCACTGCCAAGCCACGCTGCTATTATACACACTGGCCTCATTGGCTTCAGAGAGAGAGTTTAGTCAGGGACAGACTGGGGGATGGATAGAGATGTTTGGATCTGTTTGAAAAAGAGGGAGATGGCGATTATGTTTTTTGTGAGAGAGATAGTGATTAGAATAACTAAATCAATTTTAAGTCCCCACGAGGATAGAGAGAGAGAGAGAGAGAGAGAGAGAGAGAGAGAGAGAGAGAGAGAGAGAGAGAGAGAGAGAGAGAGAGAGAGAGAGAGAGAGAGAGAGAGAGAGAGAGAGAGAGAGAGAGAGAGAGAGAGAGAGAGAGAGAGAGAGAGAGAGAGAGAGAGAGAGAGAGAGAGAGAGAGAGAATTGAAACAGTGTAGCAACAGTATTACCATATTATCCACTAGAGGTCGACCGATTATGATTTTTCAACACCGATTATTGGAGGACCAAAAAAGCCGATACCAATTAATCAACGATTTTGTTTATTTATTTATGTATTTGTAATAATAACAATTACAACAATACTGAATAAACACTTATTTTAACTTAATATAATAAATCAATAAAATCAATTTAGCCTCAAATAAATAATGAAACATGTTCAATTTGGTTTAAATAATGCAAAAACAAAGTGTTGGAGAAGAAAGTAAAAGTGCAATATGTGCCATGTAAAAAAGCTAACGTTTCAGTTCCTTTGGCTCAGAACATGAGAACATATGAAAGCTGGTGGTTCCTTTTAACATGAGTCTTCAATATTCCCAGGTAAGAGGTTTTAGGTTGTAGTTAATATAGGAATTACAGGACTATTTCCCTCTATACAATTTGTATTTCATTAGCCTTTGACTATTGGATGTTCTTCTGGGCACTTTAGTATTGCCAGTGTAACAGTTTAGCTTCCGTCCTTCTCCTCGCTCCTCCCTGGGCTCAAACCAGCAACACAACGACAACAGCCACCATCGAAGCAGCGTTACCTATGCAGAGCAAGGGGAACAACTACTAGAAGGCTCAGAGCGAGTGACGTTTGAAACACTATTAGCGCGCGCTAACTAGCTAGCCATTTCACTTCGGTTACACTAGCCTCATCTGGTTCAGGGGGCTGTTTCAATACAGGTTGGTTCAGGGGACTGTATCAATACCCTCTGTTGGTTCAGGGGACTGGTTCAATACCCTCCGTTGGTTCAGGGGACTGTATCAATACCCTCCGTTGGTTCAGGGGACTGTATCAATACCCTCCGTTGGTTCAGGGGACTGTTTCAATACCCTCCGTTGGTTCAGGGGACTGTTTCAATACCCTCCGTTGGTTCAGGGGACTGTATCAATACCCTCCGTTGGTTCAGGGGGCTGTATCAATACCCTCCGTTGGTTCAGGGGACTGTATCAATACCCTCCGTTGGTTCAGGGGACTGTATCAATACCCTCCGTTGGTTCAGGGGACTGTATCAATACCGTCCGTTGGTTCAGGGGACTGTATCAATACCGTCCGTTGGTTCAGGGGACTGTATCAATACCGTCCGTTGGTTCAGGGGACTGTATCAATACCGTCCGTTGGTTCAGGGGACTGTATCAATACCGTCCGTTGGTTAAGGGGACTGTATCAATACCGTCCGTTGGTTCAGGGGACTGTATCAATACCGTCCGTTGGTTCAGGGGACTGTATCAATACCGTCCGTTGGTTCAGGGGACTGTATCAATACCGTCCGTTGGTTCAGGGGACTGTATCAATACAGAATGGTTCAGGGGACTGTATCAATACCCTCCGTTGGTTCAGGGGACTGTATCAATACCCTCCGTTGGTTCAGGGGACTGTATCAATACCCTCCGTTGGTTCAGGGGACTGTATCAATACCCTCCGTTGGTTCAGGGGACTGAATCAATACCCTCCGTTGGTTCAGGGGACTGTATCAATACCCTCCGTTGGTTCGGGGACTGTATCAATACCGTCCGTTGATTCAGGGGACTGTATCAATACCCTCCGTTGGTTCAGGGGACTGTATCAATACCGTCCGTTGGTTCAGGGGACTGTATCAATACCGTCCGTTGGTTCAGGGGACTGTATCAATACCCTCCGTTGGTTCAGGGGACTGTATCAATACCCTCCGTTGGTTCAGGGGACTGAATCAATACCCTCCGTTGGTTCAGGGGACTGTATCAATACCCTCCGTTGGTTCAGGGGACTGTATCAATACCGTCCGTTGATTCAGGGGACTGTATCAATACCCTCCGTTGGTTCAGGGGACTGTTTCCTCTTTGGTACTTATTGATTCCATTTGACCTGTTATATAGATGTGATGTACTTATCAGGTTAGAGTCATGGGGTTTGTGTTTTATAGCTAGTTCCTGTTTAGTCCAACGCTCTAACCACTAGGCTACCCTGCCTCCCCAGGTTAGAGTCATGGGGTTTGTGTTTTATAGCTAGTTCCTGTTTAGTCCAACGCTCTAACCACTAGGCTACCCTGCCTCCCCAGGTTAGAGTCATGGGGTTTGTGTTTTATAGCTAGTTCCTGTTTAGTCCAACGCTCTAACCACTAGGCTACCCTGCCTCCCCAGGTTAGAGTCATGGGGTTTGTGTTTTATAGCTAGTTCCTGTTTAGTCCAACGCTCTAACCACTAGGCTACCCTGCCTCCCCAGGTTAGAGTCATGGGGTTTGTGTTTTATAGCTAGTTCCTGTTAGTCCAACGCTCTAACCACTAGGCTACCCTGCCTCCCCAGGTTAGAGTCATGGGGTTTGTGTTTTATAGCTAGTTCCTGTTTAGTCCAACGCTCTAACCACTAGGCTACCCTGCCTCCCCAGGTTAGAGTCATGGGGTTTGTGTTTTATAGCTAGTTCCTGTTTAGTCCAACGCTCTAACCACTAGGCTGCCCTGCCGCCCCAGGTTAGAGTCATGGGGTTTGTGTTTTATAGCTAGTTCCTGTTTAGTCCAACGCTCTAACCACTAGGCTACCCTGCCGCCCCAGGTTAGAGTCACGGGGTTTGTGTTTTATAGCTAGTTCCTGTTTTATTTGTTTTGATGAAACCAGTGTTATAGGAAATGATAACTAAGAGAGGTTATGAGCATCCGGGAGCCATTTTACGAGACGACAGATAGAAGGTGTCAACGACTACGTGCTTTTTAAACAGACAGTAAATGCATGAACCAACTCTGAAACACTCTTTCACTCTTTCACTCTCTTTCTCCTAACAGACTTAATGCATTCTGCAAGTCTTGTCTTGAATTTCTGAAGCACTTGTTGATTCAAATATAGTTGTTTGCACAGATGACTTCATCCTCTCCACGCCCACACACAGTGAGATGACGGGAGAGAGAGAGAGAGAGAGATCGTGAGAGGTCAAGGGTGATAGGGAAAGAAAGAACTCAAGAAAGAGAGAAAAATGTGTGACTACCTACCTGTCTGTCTGTCACTCGGGTGCTGTGGGAGAGGTGGGAGAGGTGTGAGACAGTCAGTCTGTCTCTCTGTCCCTCTGGTGCTGTGGGAGAGGTGTGAGACAGTCTGTCTCTCTGTCCCTCTGGTGCTGTGGGAGAGGCGGGAGAGAGGTGAGACATTCTGCCTGTCTGTCTGTCCCTCTGGTGCTGTGGGAGGTGTGGGAGAGGTGGAGAAGTTGGAGAGAGAGGAGATGGGAGGTTAACACAGTCAGATCATGAAAAGAGAGAGAACAGAGGAGAGAGAACAGAGAGAGAACAGAGGAGAGAGAGAGAGAACAGAGGAGAGAGAGAACAGAGGAGAGAGAGAGAGAGAGAACAGAGGAGAGAGAGAGAACAGAGGAGAGAGAGAGAACAGAGGAGAGAGGAGAGAGGAGAGAGGAGAGAGAAGAGAGAAGAGAGAAGAGAGAAGAGAGAACAGAGGAGAGAGAAGAGAGAACAGAGAACAGAGGAGAGAGAACAGAGGAGAGAGAACAGAGAGAGCAAAACATCTCTGTTAGACCCAGAAACCATTCATCCTCTCTGGTACACATGTTAACCTGTAGAAATATCTCCTCATCTCTTAGAGACGAGCACCAATGACAGGAACACCCTGCAGGGCATACGGTATGCTGGCTCTAAGTTCAGGCAGCCATAGAAGCTGAGATTAGTTGGAAAAGGTCCCTCCTATATCATTTGTGTCCGAGATCACCGTTTCAGGGGCAGTGGCCTTTCTCTACGGCTGATTGATGCTCAGTGGTCACCTTATACCAACTCTAGCATGTTGTAAACTGGGCTGATTTGGTTCAGTGCAGATTACCAGGCACAGCAGCGAATCTTCAGAAAGGGGAACCGAGGCCCCGGGTCCCCTCTCTTCCTTCCTCTTTGTCCCCCTCGCAAACCCGCACACTCGCACACACACTCCTTCCCCTCTCCGAGGCCCCGGGTCCCCTCTCTTCCTTCCTGTTTGTCCCCTTCGCACACATGCACACACACACTCCTTCCCCTCTTCCGAGGCCCCGGGTCCCCTCTCTTCCTTCCTGTTTGTCCCCCTCGCACACCGCACACACGCACACACACTCCTTCCCCTCTCCGAGGCCCCGGGTCCCATTTCTTCCTTCCTGTTTGTCCCCTTCGCACACACACACTCCTTCCCCTCTCCGAGGCCCCGGGTCCCCTCTCTCCCTTCCTGTTTGTCCCCTTCGCACACATGCACACACACACACTCCTTCCCCTCTCCGAGTCCCCGGGTCCCCTCTCTTCCTTCCTGTTTGTCCCCCTCGCACACCGCACACACGCACACACACTCCTTCCCCTCTCCGAGGCCCCGGGTCCCCTCTCTTCCTTCCTGTTTGTCCCCTTCGCACACACACACTCCTTCCCCTCCCCGTCACAACTCTGCCAGCCAGCTAGCTAGCGCTTCCGATTAGCCGCAAACCCGCTAGCACGGAAATGACTTCAGCTGTGCACGGATACCCTGGCCCCCCCACGACTACCCCAACACCAAACTCCTTTTCTCCATCCTGAAGCCCCCTTTGGCATTCTCATCAATATGCAAATGACTTAAGTTAACATTTAATTAAAGGGTAGAATGGCTTGGTCTTTTTCAATGATATGCTTAGTGGGCGATAGACACTGACAGGACAGGCTGTCTGGCAGCACCTAGCTTGTACCTGAACTACATCTCAAATGGCACGCTGTCCCCTGTATATGTCCCCTATATATGTGTCCTATATATGTCCCCTATATATGTGTCCTATATATGTGTCCTATATATGTCCTCTATATATGTCCCCTTTGTATGTCCCCTATATATGTCCCTTATATATGTCCCCTATATATGTGCCCTATATATGTCCCCTATATATGTGCCATATATATGTCCCCTATATATGTCCCCTATATAGTGCACTACTTTTGATAGATCTGAGGCCAGTGGTTTGTAGTGTAGTAACCATGTTGTAGTGTAGTAACCATGTTGTAGTGTAGTAACCATGCTGTAGTGTAGTAACCATGTTGTAGTGTAGTAACCATGCTGTAGTGTAGTAACCATGTTGTAGTGTAGTAACCATGTTGTAGTGTAGTAACCATGTGGTAGTGTAGTAACCATGTGGTAGTGTAGTGACCATGTGGTAGTGTAGTAACCATGTGGTAGTGTAGTAACCATGTGGTAGTGTAGTGACCATGTGGTAGTGTAGTAACCATGTGGTAGTGTAGTAACCATGTGGTAGTGTAGTAACCATGCTGTAGTGTAGTAACCATGTGGTAGTTTAGTAACCATGTTGTAGTGTAGTAACCATGTGGTAGTGTCGTAACCATGTTGTAGTGTAGTAACCATGTGGTAGTGTCGTAACCATGTGGTAGTGTAGTAACCATGGTGTAGTGTAGTAACCAGTTGTAGTGTAGTAACCATGTTGTAGTGTAGTAACCATGTGGTAGTGTCGTAACCATGTGGTAGTGTCGTAACCATGTGGTAGTGTAGTAACCATGTTGTAGTGTCCAGGGGTTTGTAGTGTAGTAACCATGTGTAGTGTAGTAACCATGTTGTAGTGTAGTAACCATGTGGTAGTGTAGTAACCATGGTTGTAGTGTAGTAACCATGTGTAGTGTAGTTAACCATGTGTAGTGTCCAGGGTTTGTAGTGTAGTAACCATGTTGTAGTGTAGTAACCATGTTGTAGTGTAGTAACCATGTTGTAGTGTAGTAACCATGTTGTAGTGTAGTAACCATGTTGTAGTGTAGTAACCATGTTGTAGTGTAGTAACCATGCTGTAGTGTAGTAACCATGTTGTAGTGTAGTAACCATGTTGTAGTGTAGTAACCATGTTGTAGTGTAGTAACCATGTTGTAGTTTAGTAACCATGTTGTAGTGTAGTAACCATGTGGTAGTGTAGTAACCATGTTGTAGTGTCCAGGGGTTTCTAGTGTAGTAACCATGTTGTAGTGTAGTAACCATGTTGTAGTGTAGTAACCATGTGGTAGTGTAGTAACCATGTTGTAGTTTAGTAACCATGTTGTAGTGTAGTAACCATGTGGTAGTGTAGTAACCATGTTGTAGTGTAGTAACCATGTTATAGTGTAGTAACCATGTTGTAGTGTAGTAACCATGTGGTAGTGTAGTAACCATGTTGTAGTGTAGTAACCATGTTATAGTGTAGTAACCATGGTGTAGTGTCCAGGGGTTTCTAGTGTAGTAACCATGTTGTAGTGTGGTAACCATGTTGTAGTGTCCAGGGGTTTCTATTGTAGTAACCATGTTGTAGTGTAGTAACCATGGTGTAGTGTCCAGGGGTTTGTAGTGTAGTAACCATGTTGTAGTGTAGTAACCATGTTGTAGTGTGGTAACCATGGTGTAGTGTCCAGGGGTTTGTAGTGTAGTAACCATGTTGTAGTGTAGTAACCATGCTGTAGTGTAGTAACCATGTGGTAGTGTAGTAACCATGTGGTAGTGTAGTTACCATGTTGTAGTGTAGTAACCATGTTGTAGTGTGGTAACCATGTGGTAGTGTAGTTACCATGTTGTAGTGTAGTAACCATGTTGTAGTGTGGTAACCATGGTGTAGTGTCCAGGGGTTTGTAGTGTAGTAACCATGTTGTAGTGTAGTAACAACCCTAGATGTGTGTCTGGACTATATCTCCTGGAAGGATGAAGTAGCATGAATAAAATAATGTTTTATTAATGAAAAAATGTCCATGATTATTTGAACATGTTGGTAACCAGTTGTATAAAAGTGTCAATGCCCTGGAAGACGGTGTTTTGGAGGAGAATATATTGGCACAGAGTGCCGGCCCTCGACAAGCCAATGTGCTGTATCCTCCAAACACCAGTTTATCACTTAACTAAACAGTAGACGGAGAGTTAAAGGAGGACAGAGGAGGACAGGGTTCATGTCCTCTGTTCCTTGGTGTCACTACATCACGCGGTTTTAAAGTCTCCTGGACAGTGTCCCTGCTGCGTGCTGTTCTCAGGGCCATCTGTCAGGCCTGCTCACTAGGGAAATGACTGAGCAGGAGAAGGACATTTTGTCTGACGCAGTCCCCTTGTCTCACTGTCCTCTAACCCTACTACCACACTGGACATGAACAGGCACAGAGGAGAGGATGTGACCTATGGGGGTGGGGTGGGGGGGTGAGAGACGCGAGGGAGAGGAAGGGAGGATAGGACATAGGAAAGGGCAGAGGAGAGGAGGAGGAGGAGGTGATTAGAGGAGGAGGAGGAGGAGGAGATTAGAGGAGGAGGAGGTGATTAGAGGAGGAGGAGGAGGAGGAGATTAGACGAGGAGAGGAGGAGGTGATTAGAGGAGGGGAGGAGGAGGAGATTAGAGGATCAGAGGAAGAGGTGATTAGAGGAGGAGAGGAGGAGGTGATTAGAGGAGGAGAGTGGGAGGAGGAGGAGGAGGTGATTAGAGGAGGAGGAGGAGGTGATTAGAGGAGGAGGAGGAGGAGGTGATTGGAGGAGGAGGAGGAGGTGATTAGAGGAGGAGAGTGTAGGAGAGGAGGAGATTGAGATTGAGATTGGAGGAGGAGGTGATTAGAGGAGGAGAGTGGAGGAGAGGAGGAGGAGGAGAGAGGACAAGGAGAGGAGGAGGAGGAGGAGGGAGGACAAGGAGAGAGGAGAGGAGAGGAGAGGAGGGAGAGAGGAAGAGAGTGGATGAGGAGAGAGGAGAGGAGGAGGAGAGGAGGAGGAGAGAGAGAGAGACAGAGGCTTGTTTCTCTCTCTTGATCGTATCTCTCACCACTCATCTCCATTCTAAGAGGCTTATCCACATTCTGAGCATCACAGACAGGAATATAACCCACCAGATCACAGCCTGGTCTGTGGGCTTTTGGAACAGAGAGACAGTTTGTCTCTTCACAGTGTGATGCACAATTCATTCACCCTCCAGTGTTCACAGAACCATAGTTGACTGGTTATGTTGATGAAGACCCTCCAGACAGACTGTCTCAGATTGTAGTGTTGATGAAGACCATCTAGACAGACTGTCTCAGATTGTAGTGGTTAGATATGACTGGTTATGTTGTTGAAGACCCTCCAGACAGACTGTCTCAGATTGTAGTGTTGATGAAGACCATCTAGACAGACTGTCTCAGATTGTAATGGTTAGATATGACTGGTTATGTTGTTGAAGACCCTCCAGACAGACTGTCTCAGATTGTAGTGTTGATGAAGACCATCTAGACAGACTGTCTCAGATTGTAATGGTTAGATATGACTGGTTATGTTGATGAAGACCATCTAGACAGACTGTCTCAGATTGTAGTGGTTAGATATGACTGGTTATGTTGATGAAGACCATCCAGACTGTCTCAGATTGTAGTGGTTAGATATGACTGGTTATGTTGATGAAAACCATCCAGACAGACTGTCTCAGATTGTAGTGGTTAGATATGACTGGTTATGTTGATGAAGACCCTTCAGACAGACTGTCTCAGATTGTAGTGGTTAGATATGACTGGTTATGTTGATGAAGACCCTCCAGACAGACTGTCTCAGATTGTAGTGGTTAGATATGACTGGTTATGTTGATGAAGACCATCTAGACAGACTGTCTCAGATTGTAGTGGTTAGATATGACTGGTTATGTTGATGAAGACCCTTCAGACTGTCTCAGATTGTAGTGGTTAGATATGACTGGTTATGTTGATGAAAACCATCCAGACAGACTGTCTCAGATTGTAGTGGTTAGATATGACTGGTTATGTTGATGAAGACCCTCCAGACAGACTGTCTCAGATTGTAGTGTTGATGAAGACCCTTCAGACAGACTGTCTCAGATTGTAGTGGTTAGATATGACTGGTTATGTTGATGAAGACCCTCCAGACAGACTGTCTCAGATTGTAGTGGTTAGATATGACTGGTTATGTTGATGAAGACCCTCCAGACAGACTGTCTCAGATTGTAGTGGTTAGATATGACTGGTTATGTTGATGAAGACCATCTAGACAGACTGTCTCAGATTGTAGTGGTTAGATATGACTGGTTATGTTGATGAAGACCCTCCAGACTGACTCAGATTGTAGTGGTTAGATATGACTGGTTATGTTGATGAAGACCCTCCAGACTGTCTCAGATTGTAGTGGTTAGATATGACTGGTTATGTTGATGAAAACCATCCAGACAGACTGTCTCAGATTGTAGTGGTTAGATATGACTGGTTATGTTGATGAAGACCATCCAGACTGTCTCAGATTGTAGTGGTTAGATATGACTGGTTATGTTGATGAAGACCCTCCAGACAGACTGTCTCAGATTGTAGTGGTTAGATATGACTGGTTATGTTGATGAAGACCATCTAGACAGACTGTCTCAGATTGTAGTGGTTAGATATGACTGGTTATGTTGATGAAGACCCTCCAGACTGTCTCAGATTGTAGTGGTTAGATATGACTGGTTATGTTGATGAAGACCCTCCAGACAGACTGTCTCAGATTGTAGTGGTTAGATATGACTGTCCTCTCCTCATTCCCCTCAACCATCCCCAACCCAGTTCCTCTCCTCATTCCTCATTCCCCTCAACCATCCCCACCCCCACCCCCGCTCTCCTCCCTATCCCTTGCCCTCCCCCTCCCATCCATCCCTCCCTCATCTCTTCTCCTCCCTCCTCCTCTTCTCTCCTCACCTCCCTATCTCTCCCCTTTCACCTCTCCTCTCATCTATCCCTATATCTCCCATTCCCCTATCCCTCGCCCTCTGCTCCCTCCCTCCCTCCCTCCCTCCCTCCCTCCCTCCCTCCCTCCCTCCCTCCCTCCCTCCCCTCAGGGTCAGCTGGTTGTGTGATGGGGGTGACAGGTTGCTCCTCCCCTCCCTCCCTCCTCCCCTCCCTCCCTCCCTCCCTCCCTCCCTCCCTCCCTCCCTCCATCCCTCCCTCCCTGCCTCAGGGTCAGCTGGTTGTGTGATGGGGGTGACAGGTTGCTCCCTCCCTCCCTCCCTCCCTCCCTCCCTCCCTCCCTCCCTCCCTCCCTCCCTCCCTCCCTGCCTCAGGGTCAGCTGGTTGTGTGATGGGGGTGACAGGTTGCTCCCTCCCTCCCTCCCTCCCTCAGGGTCAGCTGGTTGTGTGATGGGGGTGACAGGTTGCTCCACCTGGGTCATTAGAATGTTGCCACACTGCAGATGGATGGATATGGGGATCTGACATCTCCTGTGGTGTGTGTGTGTGTGTGTGTGTGTGTGTGTGTGTGTGTGTGTGTGTGTGTGTGTGTGTGTGTGTGTGTGCATTCCCCTCACACATCTCCACCTCACCCCTTGCAGGATGGGAAGGTACTCTCGAGGTTAAGAGTGTTGGACCTTATGGCTGAATTAGCTAGCTGGTGTTCTTCTCTGTGTCCAATACAACCCTGTTCTCTGAAAGACATCTCCTCCTCAACATGGCAGTTGGACAGACACAGAGACATCCACAACCCTGTCCTCTGATAGTCTCCAGACAGACATAGAGACATCCACAGCCCTGTCCTCTGATAGTCGACAGACCCTGGTCTAAAGTAGTCCACTATATAGGGAATAGGGCTCTGGTCTAAAGTAGTGCACTATATAGGGAATAGGGCTCTGGTCTAAAGTAGTGCACTATATAAGGAATAGGGCTCTGGTCTAAAGTAGTGCACTATATAGGGAATAGGGCTCTGGTCTAAAGTAGTGCACTATATAGGGAATAGGGCTCTGGTCTAAAGTAGTGCACTATATAAGGAATAGGGCTCTGGTCTAAAGTAGTGCACTATATAGGGAATAGGGCTCTGGTCTAAAGTAGTGCACTATATAGGGAATAGGCCCCTGGTCTAAAGTAGTCCACTATATAGGGAATAGGGTTCTGGTCTAAAGTAGTGCACTATATAAGGAATAGGGCTCTGGTCTAAAGTAGTGCACTATATAGGGAATAGGGCTCTGGTCTCTAAAGTAGTGCACTATATAGGGAATAGGGCTCTGGTCTAAAGTAGTGCACTATATAGGGAATAGGGCTCTGGTCTAAAGTAGTGCACTATATAGGGAATAGGCCCCTGGTCTAAAGTAGTGCACTACATAGGGAATAGGGCTCTGGTCTAAAGTAGTGCACTATATAGGGAATAGGGCTCTGGTCTCTAAAGTAGTGCACTATATAGGGAATAGGGCTCTGGTCTAAAGTAGTGCACTATATAAGGAATAGGGCTCTGGTCTAAAGTAGTGCACTATATAGGGAATAGGGCTCTGGTCTAAAGTAGTGCACTATATAGGGAATAGGGCTCTGGTCTAAAGTAGTGCATTATATAGGGAATAGGGCTCTGGTCTAAAGTAGTGCACTATATAGGGAATAGGGCTCTGGTCTAAAGTAGTGCACTATATAGGGAATAGGGCTCTGGTCTCTAAAGTAGTGCACTATATAGGGAATAGGGCTCTGGTCTAAAGTAGTGCACTATATAAGGAATAGGGCTCTGGTCTAAAGTAGTGCACTATATAGGGAATAGGGCTCTGGTCTAAAGTAGTGCATTATATAGGGAATAGGGCTCTGGTCTAAAGTAGTGCACTATATAAGGAATAGGGCTCTGGTCTAAAGTAGTGCACTATATAAGGAATAGGGCTCTGGTCTAAAGTAGTGCACTATATAGGGAATAGGGCTCTGGTCTAAAGTAGTGCACTATATAAGGAATAGGGCTCTGGTCTAAAGTAGTGCACTATATAGGGAATAGGGCTCTGGTCTAAAGTAGTGCACTATATAGGGAATAGGGCTCTGGTCTAAAGTAGTGCACTACATAGGGAATAGGGCTCTGGTCTAAAGTAGTGCACTAAATAGGGAATAGGGCTCTGGTCTAAAGTAGTGCACTACATAGGGAATAGGGCTCTGGTCTAAAGTAGTGCACTATATAGGGAATAGGGCTCTGGTCTAAAGTAGTGCACTAAATAGGGAATAGGGCTCTGGTCTAAAGTAGTGCACTACATAGGGAATAGGGCTCTGGTCTAAAGTAGTGCACTATATAGGGAATAGGGCTCTGGTCTAAAGTAGTGCACTATATAGGGAATAGGGCTCTGGTCTAAAGTAGTGCACAATATAGGGAATAGGGCTCTGGTCTAAAGTAGTGTACTATATAGGGAATAGTGTACCATTTAGGACATTTCCTTTTTATGTTGCTGCTGAAGTGAGATGTGATGTGTCTGTCTGTTTTATCTGGAGCCTGAGGACATGGAGGAAACCAGCAACTAACTCTCTGTCCTACCTACCATCACTATTTATGGACTGACTGAAAGGAGAGGAGAGGAGAGATATTTCACACTGTTCCTCAGTGAAGAGAGGCTGAGAGTAGGGGAAAAGAGAGAGAGAGAGAGAGGAGGAGAGTTGAGGGGGAGGAGAGAGAGAGGATGAGGAGAGGAGAGAGAGGGGGAGGGAGAGGAGAGAGAGAGGAGGAGTTGGAGAGAGAGAGGGAGAGGAGAGAGAGAGAGAGAGGGGGAGAGGAGGAGGAGAGAGAGAGGAGGAGGAGGAGAGAGAGGGAGAGGATGAGAGAGAGAGAGGAGGAGAGAGAGGGAGAGGAGAGGCGAGGAGAAGAGGAGAGGAGAGAGAGGAGGAGGAGAGAGGGAGAGGAGAGAGAGAGAGGAGGAGAGAGAGGGAGAGGAGAGGCGAGGAGAAGAGAGGAGAGGAGAAAGAGAGAGGAGGAGGATAGAGGGAGAGGAGAGAGAGAGAGGGATGAGGAGAGAGAGAAGAGAGGAGGAGAGGCGGAGAGGAGAGGAGAGAGGGATTTCACAAGAAGAGAGGCTGCAAGGCAGCTGTGGACAATGCAGAGACTGAGAGAAACCGTATTGTTGTGTATGATGGTGAAGAGAGGATTTGCATTAGGACGTTGGGGGAAGTGGAGAGGGAAGAAGAGACAGAGGGAGGGAGGGAAATACTGAAGAGACTGTCACATGACTTCAGGAGAGAGAGAGAGAGAGAGAGAGAGAGAGAGAGAGAGAGAGAGAGAGAGAGAGAGAGAGAGAGAGAGAGAGAGAGAGAGAGAGAGAGAGAGAGAGAGAGAGAGAGAGAGAGAGAGAGAGAGAGAGAGAGAGAGATATGAGAGAGAGACACTGGGAGAGATAGAGAGAGAGACACTGGGAGAGATAGAGAGAGAGAGAGAGAGAGAGACACTGGGAGAGAGAGAGAGACACTGGGAGAGATAGAGAGAGAGAGAGAGAGAGAGAGACACTGGGAGAGAGAGAGAGACACTGGGAGAGATAGATAGAGAGAGAGACACAGGGAGAGAGAGAGAAACCATTCAACCGTTCATCTTGTCGCTGCTTCCTTCCTGATAAGGAGTTGAGGACAGCGTGTTGACAGTCCTTTTCAGAGGAGGAGGAGGAGAGGACAGGAGGAAGGATCTCGTGTTCTGCATCATGTTGGGGCCTGTTCGGTCTCCGCACCTCTCTCATCGCCTGTCCCCCTTCCTCCCCTCTTCCTCCTCTCCTCTCTCAGATGAGTTTAAGGGCTCCAGTGTTGTAGAGTTAATGAAGAAAGAGGGAACCACACTCGGCCTCACTGTGTCCGGGGGCGTCGACAAGGATGGAAAACCTCGGGTGTCCAACCTGCGCCAGGGAGGCATCGCTGCTAGGTAACTCACACATGTCCAGCATCACACACACACACACACACGCACGCACGCACGCACACACATACAGAACACACATACACACACACACACACACACACACACACACACACACACACACACACACACACACACACACACACACACATGAGCGTGTGGATTGTATAGAAAGATAGGAAGGGTGTGTGTGTGTTCTGTATGTGTGTGTGTGCTCGTGTGTGTGTGTGTGTGTGTTCTGTATGTGTGTGTATGTGTGTTCTGTATGTGTGTTCAGTATGTGTGTGTGTATGTATGTGTGTGTGTGTGTGTTCAGTGTTAGTGTGTGTGTGTGTGTGTGTGTGTGTGTGTGTGTGTGTGTGTGTG
Organism: Oncorhynchus mykiss; assembly: GCF_057628025.1. Lineage (NCBI taxonomy): Eukaryota > Metazoa > Chordata > Actinopteri > Salmoniformes > Salmonidae > Oncorhynchus > Oncorhynchus mykiss. Next base: position 79,257,190 of record NC_143036.1, on the reverse strand, counting down.
TGTGTGTGTGTTAGCTATATAAATTGATGCTGTTTAAAACACCACTCTCCTCCCTCCTGTCAGCTGCTGACTGGTTCATTGAACTCACAGGTCACATCTGATTCCTCATTTTACACGCTCTGACAACTGCTCCTCTCCATCACACTGAGAGAGAGAGAGAGAGGGAGAGAGAGAGAGAGGGATGTAGGGATGGGAGGGAGAGAGAGAGAGAGAGATAGAGAGAGGGATGTAGGGATGGGAGGGAGGGAGAGAGAGAGAGGGAGGGAGGGAAAGAGAGGGATGTAGGGAAGGGAGGGAGAGAGAGAGAGAGAGAGAGGGATGTAGGGATGGGAGGGAGAGAGAGAGAGAGAGAGAGAGAGAGAGAGGGAAAGAGAGAAAGAGAGAGGAATGTAGGGATAGAAGGGAGGGAGAGAGAGAGAGAGAGAGAGGGGGGGATGTAGGGATGGAAGGGAGTACACTACGGAAAAAGAAGGAACAGCATGTCAGAAATCAGCTCAATGCAATTGAAGAATCCATAGACTCTAACCACTTCTGGGAAAATTGGAAAACACTAAACAAACAACAACACGAAGAATTATCTATCCAAAATGGAGATGTATGAGCAAAAACATATACAGGATCAAATACAGATCTTAGAATCAACTATTAAAGACTACCAGAACCCACTGGATTCCAGAACACACTGGATTCCAGAACACACTGGATTCCAGAACACACTGGATTCCAGAACACAGTGGATTCTCCAATTACCTTGAATGAGTTACAGGACAAAATAAAAACCCTCCAACCCAAAAAGGCCTGTGGTGTTGATGGTATCCTCAATGAAATGATCAAATATACAGACAACAAATTCCAATTGGCTATACTAAAACTCTTTAACATCATCCTTAGCTCTGGCATCTTCCCCAATATTTGGAACCGAGGACTGATCACCCCAATCCACAAAAGTGGAGACAAATTTGACCCCAATAACTACCGTGGAATATGCGTCAACAGTAACCTTGGGAAAATCCTCTGCATTATCATTAACAGCAGACTCGTACATTTCCTCAATGAAAACAATGTACTGAGCAAATGTCAAATTGGCTTTTTACCAAATTACCGTACAACAGACCACGTATTCACCCTGCACACCCTAATTGACAACCAAACAAACCAAAACAAAGGCAAAGTCTTCTCATGCTTTGTTGATTTCAAAAAAGCCTTCGACTCAATCTGGCATGAGGGTCTGCTATACAAACTGATGGAAAGTGGTGTTGGGGGTAAAACATACGACATTATAAAATCCATGTACACAAACAACAAGTGTGCGGTAAAAATTGGCAAAAAACACACAAATTTCTTCACACAGGGTCGTGGGGTTAGACAGGGATGCAGCTTAAGCCCCACCCTCTTCAACATATATATCAACGAATTGGTGCGGGCACTAGAAAAGTCTGCAGCACCCGGCCTCACCCTACTAGAATCCGAAGTCAAATGTCTGCTGTTTGCTGATGATCTGGTGCTTCTGTCACACACTCTCTCTCTGTGTTTCTCCCATCTCCTCATCTCCATATCTTTCTCTCTCTGTGTTTCTCCCATCTCCTCATCTCCATATCTTTCTCTTTCTGTGTTTCTCTCATCTCCTCGTCTCCATATATTTCTCTCTCTGTGTTTCTCTCATCTCCTCGTCTCCATATCTTTCTCTCTCTGTGTTTCTCTCATCTCCTCGTCTCCATATCTTTCTGTGTTTCTCTCATCCTGTCGTCTCCATATCTTTCTCTTTCTGTGTTTCTCTCATCTCCTCGTCTCCATATCTTTCTCTCTCTGTGTTTCTCTCATCTCCTCGTCTCCATATCGTTCTCTGTCTGTGTTTCTCTCATCCTGTCGTCTCCATATCTTTCTGTTTCTGTGTTTCTCCCATCTCCTCGTCTCCATATCTTTCTCTGTCTGTGTTTCTCTCATCCTGTCGTCGCCATATCTTTCTCTCTCTGTGTTTCTCTCATCTCCTCGTCTCCATATCTTTCTGTGTTTCTCTCATCTCCACGTCTCCATATCTTTCTCTTTCTGTGTTTCTCTCATCTCCTCGTCTCCATATCTTTCTGTGTTTCTCTCATCTCCTCGTCTCCATATCTTTCTCTCTCTGTGTTTCTCTCATCTCCTCGTCTCCATATCTTTCTCTTTCTGTGTTTCTCTCATCTCCTCGTCTCCATATCTTTCTCTTTCTGTGTTTCTCTCATCTCCTCGTCTCCATATCTTTCTGTGTTTCTCTCATCTCCTCGTCTCCATATCTTTCTCTTTCTGTGTTTCTCTCATCTCCTCGTCTCCATATCTTTCTCTTTCTGTGTTTCTCTCATCTCCTCGTCTCCATATCTTTCTCTGTCTGTGTTTCTCTCATCCTGTCGTCTCCATATCTTTCTCTCTCTGTGTTTCTCTCATCTCCTCGTCTCCATATCTTTCTGTGTTTCTCTCATCTCCACGTCTCCATATCTTTCTCTTTCTGTGTTTCTCTCATCTCCTCGTCTCCATATCTTTCTGTGTTTCTCTCATCTCCTCGTCTCCATATCTTTCTCTCTCTGTGTTTCTCTCATCTCCTCGTCTCCATATCTTTCTCTTTCTGTGTTTCTCTCATCTCCTCGTCTCCATATCTTTCTCTTTCTGTGTTTCTCTCATCTCCTCGTCTCCATATCTTTCTGTGTTTCTCTCATCTCCTCGTCTCCATATCTTTCTCTTTCTGTGTTTCTCTCATCTCCTCGTCTCCATATCTTTCTCTTTCTGTGTTTCTCTCATCTCCTCGTCTCCATATCTTTCTCTTTCTGTGTTTCTCTCATCTCCTCGTCTCCATATCTTTCTCTGTCTGTGTTTCTCTCATCCTGTCGTCTCCATATCTTTCTCTCTCTGTGTTTCTCTCATCTCCTCGTCTCCATATCTTTCTGTGTTTCTCTCATCCTGTCGTCTCCATATCTTTCTCTTTCTGTGTTTCTCTCTTCTTCTGTTCTGATTGTCTCAATCTCTTTCCCTCTCTCTGTCTTCCTCCCCTCCTCTACCACACCATCCATCTCTCTCTGTGTAGGAGTGACCAGCTCAACGTGGGCGACTACATCAAGTCTGTAAATGGGATCAATCTGACCAAGTTCCGTCACGACGAGATCATCAGCCTGCTGAAGAACGTCGGAGAACGCGTGGTTCTAGAGGTGGAATACGAGCTGCCACCTGTCTGTGAGTTCTACTGTTTTAGGACCACGTTGTTATACATGATACAGTCCTTCATAGTCAGTGATACATTATGTTGATCTAATTGGTTCAATAGATACAATAGTCCTGTTGATCTGATTGGTTCAATAGATACATTAGTCCTGTTGATCTGACTGGTTCAATAGATACATTCGTCCTGTTGATCTGATTGGTTCAGTAGATACATTAGTCCTGTTGATCTGATTGGTTCAATATATACATTAGTCCTGTTGATCTGATTGGTTCAATAGATAGGTTGGTTCAATAGATAAATACTAATCAATAGAATTGGATGAGTATAGAGTCAAGCTGGATGTATACTAGATGAAACTGGATCTTCCGCCTGAAGTCAGAGTCCTGAGTTCCCACAATTCCTTTGTTCCTTTCCAGAGCTGTTTTACACGGAGTTCAAAGCCACCTTTACCAAACACACCTCACCTCGGTGTCTTTTCCTTTCATGTCTCCTCTCCCTGGTCTGATGCAGAGCTTTACATTCAGGCAGACTGTGTAATGATGTCTCCTCTCCCAGACAGACTGTGTAATGATGTCTCCTCTCCCAGACTGTGTAATGATGTCTCCTCTCTCAGACTGTGTAATGATGTCTCCTCTCCCAGACTGTGTAATGATGTCTCCTCTCCCAGACAGACTGTGTAATGTCTCCTCTCCCAGACAGACTGTGTAATGATGTCTCCTCTCCCAGACAGACTGTGTAATGATGTCTCCTCTCTCAGACTGTGTAATGATGTCTCCTCTCCCAGACTGTGTAATGATGTCTCCTCTCCCAGACTGTGTAATGATGTCTCCTCTCCCAGACTGTGTAATGATGTCTCCTCTCCCAGACTGTGTAATGATGTCTCCTCTCCCAGACTGTGTAATGATGTCTCCTCTCCCAGACAGACTGTGTAATGATGTCTCCTCTCCCAGACTGTGTAATGGTGTCTCCTCTCACAGACAGACTGTGTAATGATGTCTCCTCTCTGACTGTGTAATGATGTCTCCTCTCCTATCCCAGGCTGTGTAATGATGTCTCCTCTCCTCTCCCAGACTTTGTAATGATGTCTCCTCTCCTATCCCAGACAGTGTAATGATGTCTCCTCTCTCAGGCTGTGTAATGATGTCTCCTCTCCTCTCCCAGGCTGTGTAATGATGTCTCCTCTCCCAGACTGTGTAATGATGTCTCCTCTCCCAGACTGTGTAATGATGTCTCCTCTCCCAGGCTGTGTAATGATGTCTCCTCTCCCAGACTGTGTAATGATGTCTCCTCTCCCAGACTGTGTAATGATGTCTCCTCTCCCAGACTGTGTAATGATGTCTCCTCTCCCAGACTGTGTAATGATGTCTCCTCTCCCAGACTGTGTAATGATGTCTCCTCTCCCAGGCTGTGTAAAATGTCTCCTCTCCCAGACAGACTGTGTAATGATGTCTCCTCTCTCAGACTGTGTAATGATGTCTCCTCTCCCAGGCTGTGTAATGATGTCTCCTCTCCCAGACTGTGTAATGATGTCTCCTCTCCCAGGCTGTGTAATGATGTCTCCTCTCCCAGACAGACTGTGTAATGATGTCTCCTCTCTCAGACTGTGTAATGATGTCTCCTCTCTCAGACTGTGTAATGATGTCTCCTCTCTCAGACTGTGTAATGATGTCTCATCTCCCAGACTGTGTAATGATGTCTCCTCTCCCAGACAGACTGTGTAATGATGTCTCCTCTCTCAGACTGTGTAATGATGTCTCCTCTCCCAGACTGTGTAATGATGTCTCCTCTCCCAGACAGGCTGTGTAATGATGTCTCCTCTCCCAGACAGACTGTGTAATGATGTCTCCTCTCTCAGACTGTGTAATGATGTCTCCTCTCTCAGACTGTGTAATGATGTCTCATCTCCCAGACTGTGTAATGATGTCTCCTCTCCCAGACAGATTGTGTAATGATGTCTCCTCTCTCAGACTGTGTAATGATGTCTCCTCTCCCAGACTGTGTAATGATGTCTCCTCTCCCAGACAGACTGTGTAATGATGTCTCCTCTCTCAGACAGGCTGTGTAATGATGTCTCCTCTCCCAGGCTGTGTAATGATGTCTCCTCTCCCAGACTGTATAGTGATGTCTCCTCTCCCAGGCTGTGTAATGATGTCTCCTCTACCAGACAGGCTGTGTAATGATGTCTCCTCTCCCAGACAGGCTGTGTAATGATGTCTCCTCTCCCAGACAGGCTGTGTAATGATGTCTCCTCTCCCAGGCAGACTGTGTAATGATGTCTCCTCTCCCAGACAGACTCTGTAATGATGTCTCCTCTCCCAGACAGGCTGTGTAATGATGTCTCCTCTCCCAGACAGACTGTGTAATGATGTCTCCTCTCCCAGACAGACTGTGTAATGATGTCTCCTCTCCCAGACAGACTGTGTAATGATGTCTCCTCTCCCAGACAGACTGTGTAATGATGTCTCCTCTCTCAGACAGACTGTGTAATGATGTCTCCTCTCCCAGACTGTGTAATGATGTCTCCTCTCCCAGACTGTGTAATGATGTCTCCTCTCCCAGACTGTGTAATGATGTCTCCTCTCTCAGACTGTGTAATGATGTAACTGTGGAGGTAGTGATGTGTTCATATAGTGTTTGCTCCTCTCTCCCAGACTGTGTAATGATGTCTCCTCTCCCAGGCTGTGTAATGATGTCTCCTCTCCCAGGCTGTGTAATGATGTCTCCTCTCCCAGACTGTGTAATGATGTCTCCTCTCCCAGACTGTGTAATGATGTCTCCTCTCCCAGACTGTGTAATGTCCTCTCCCAGACTGTGTAATGATGTCTCCTCTCCCAGACTGTGTAATGATGTCTCCTCTCCCAGACTGTGTAATGATGTCTCCTCTCCCAGACTGTGTAATGATGTCTCCTCTCCCAGACTGTGTAATGTCCTCTCCCAGACTGTGTAATGATGTCTCCTCTCCCAGACTGTGTAATGATGTCTCCTCTCCCAGGCTGTGTAATGATGTCTCCTCTCCCAGACTGTGTAATGATGTCTCCTCTCCCAGGCTGTGTAATGATGTCTCCTCTCCCAGACTGTGTAATGATGTCTCCTCTCCCAGACTGTGTAATGATGTCTCCTCTCCCAGACTGTGTAATGATGTCTCCTCTCCCAGACTGTGTAATGATGTCTCCTCTCCCAGACTGTGTAATGATGTCTCCTCTCTCCCAGACTGTGTAATGATGCCTCCTCTTCCAGGCTGTGTAATGATGTAACTGTGGAGGTAGTGATGTGTTTATATAGTGTTTGCTCCTCTCTCCCAGACTGTGTAATGATGTCTCCTCTCTCCCAGACTGTGTAATGATGTCTCCTCTCTCAGACTGTGTAATGATGTCTCCTCTCCCAGACTGTGTAATGATGTCTCCTCTCCCAGACTGTGTAATGATGTCTCCTCTCCCAGACTGTGTAATGATGTCTCCTCTCCCAGACTGTGTAATGATGTCTCCTCTCCCAGACTGTGTAATGATGTCTCCTCTCCCAGACTGTGTAATGTCCTCTCCCAGACTGTGTAATGATGTAACTGTGGAGGTAGTGATGTGTTTATATAGTGTTTGCTCCTCTCTCCCAGACTGTGTAATGATGTCTCCTCTCCCAGACTGTGTAATGATGTCTCCTCTCCCAGACTGTGTAATGATGTCTCCTCTCCCAGGCTGTGTAATGATGTCTCCTCTCCCAGACTGTGTAATGATGTAACTGTGGAGGTAGTGATGTGTTTATATAGTGTTTGCTCCTCTCTCCCAGACTGTGTAATGATGTCTCCTCTCCCAGACTGTGTAATGTCCTCTCCCAGACTGTGTAATGATGTAACTGTGGAGGTAGTGATGTGTTTATATAGTGTTTGCTCCTCTCTCCCAGACTGTGTAATGATGTCTCCTCTCCCAGACTGTGTAATGATGTCTCCTCTCTCCCAGACTGTGTAATGATGTCTCCTCTCCCAGGCTGTGTAATGATGTAACTGTGGAGGTAGTGATGTGTTTATATAGTGTTTGCTCCTCTCTCCCAGACTGTGTAATGATGTCTCCTCACCCAGACTGTGTAATGATGTCTCCTCTCTCCCAGACTGTGTAATGATGTCTCCTCTCCCAGACTGTGTAATGATGTCTCCTCTCCCAGACTGTGTAATGATGTCTCCTCTCCCAGACTGTGTAATGATGTAACTGTGGAGGTAGTGATGTGTTTATATAGTGTTTGCTCCTCTCTCCCAGACTGTGTAATGATGTCTCCTCTCCCAGACTGTGTAATGATGCCTCCTCTCCCAGACTGTGTAATGATGTCTCCTCTCCCAGGCTGTGTAATGATGTAACTGTGGAGGTAGTGATGTGTTTATATAGTGTTTGCTCCTCTCTCCCAGGCTGTGTAATGATGTCTCCTCTCTCCCAGACTGTGTAATGATGTCTCCTCTCCCAGGCTGTGTAATGATGTAACTGTGGAGGTAGTGATGTGTTTATATAGTGTTTGCTCCTCTCTCCCAGGCTGTGTAATGATGCCTCCTCTCCCAGACTGTGTAATGATGTCTCCTCTCCCAGGCTGTGTAATGATGTAACTGTGGAGGTAGTGATGTGTTTATATAGTGTTTGCTCCTCTCTCCCAGGCTGTGTAATGATGTCTCCTCTCTCCCAGACTGTGTAATGATGTCTCCTCTCCCAGGCTGTGTAATGATGTCTCCTCTCCCAGACTGTGTAATGATGTCTCCTCTCTCCCAGACTGTGTAATGATGTCTCCTCTCCCAGACTGTGTAATGATGTCTCCTCTCCCAGACTGTGTAATGATGTCTCCTCTCTCCCAGACTGTGTAATGATGTCTCCTCTCCCAGACTGTGTAATGATGTCTCCTCTCCCAGACTGTGTAATGATGTCTCCTCTCTCCCAGACTGTGTAATGATGTCTCCTCTCCCAGACTGTGTAATGATGTCTTCTCTCCCAGACTGTGTAATGATGTAACTGTGGAGGTAGTGATGTGTTTATATAGTGTTTGCTCCTCTCTCCCAGGCTGTGTAATGATGTCTCCTCTCTCCCAGACTGTGTAATGATGTCTCCTCTCCCAGGCTGTGTAATGATGTAACTGTGGAGGTAGTGATGTGTTTATATAGTGTTTGCTCCTCTCTCCCAGGCTGTGTAATGATGTCTCCTCTCTCCCAGACTGTGTAATGATGTCTCCTCTCCCAGGCTGTGTAATGATGTAACTGTGGAGGTAGTGATGTGTTTATATAGTGTTTGCTCCTCTCTCCCAGGCTGTGTAATGATGTCTCCTCTCTCCCAGACTGTGTAATGATGTCTCCTCTCCCAGACTGTGTAATGATGTAACTGTGGAGGTAGTGATGTGTTTATATAGTGTTTGCTCCTCTCTCCCAGGCTGTGTAATGATGTCTCCTCTCTCCCAGACTGTGTAATGATGTCTCCTCTCCCAGACTGTGTAATGATGTAACTGTGGAGGTAGTGATGTGTTTATATAGTGTTTGCTCCTCTCTCCCAGGCTGTGTAATGATGTCTCCTCTCTCCCAGACTGTGTAATGATGTCTCCTCTCCCAGGCTGTGTAATGATGTCTCCTCTCTCCCAGACTGTGTAATGATGTCTCCTCTCCCAGGCTGTGTAATGATGTAACTGTGGAGGTAGTGATGTGTTTATATAGTGTTTGCTCCTCTCTCCCAGGCTGTGTAATGATGTCTCCTCTCTCCCAGACTGTGTAATGATGTCTCCTCTCCCAGGCTGTGTAATGATGTAACTGTGGAGGTAGTGATGTGTTTATATAGTGTTTGCTCCTCTCTCCCAGACTGTGTAATGATGTCTCCTCTCCCAGACTGTGTAATGATGTCTCCTCTCCCAGACTGTGTAATGATGCCTCCTCTCTCCCAGGCTGTGTAATGATGTCTCCTCTCCCAGGCTGTGTAATGATGTCTCCTCTCTCCCAGACTGTGTAATGATGTCTCCTCTCCCAGGCTGTGTAATGATGTAACTGTGGAGGTAGTGATGTGTTTATATAGTGTTTGCTCCTCTCTCCCAGACTGTGTAATGATGTCTCCTCTCCCAGACTGTGTAATGATGTCTCCTCTCTCCCAGACTGTGTAATGATGTCTCCTCTCTCCCAGACTGTGTAATGATGTCTCCTCTCCCAGACTGTGTAATGATGTCTCCTCTCTCCCAGACTGTGTAATGATGTCTCCTCTCCCAGGCTGTGTAATGATGTAACTGTGGAGGTAGTGATGTGTTTATATAGTGTTTGCTCCTCTCTCCCAGGCTGTGTAATGATGTCTCCTCTCTCCCAGACTGTGTAATGATGTCTCCTCTCCCAGACTGTGTAATGATGTAACTGTGGAGGTAGTGATGTGTTTATATAGTGTTTGCTCCTCTCTCCCAGGCTGTGTAATGATGTCTCCTCTCTCCCAGACTGTGTAATGATGTCTCCTCTCCCAGGCTGTGTAATGATGTAACTGTGGAGGTAGTGATGTGTTTATATAGTGTTTGCTCCTCTCTCCCAGGCTGTGTAATGATGTCTCCTCTCTCCCAGACTGTGTAATGATGTCTCCTCTCCCAGACTGTGTAATGATGTAACTGTGGAGGTAGTGATGTGTTTATATAGTGTTTGCTCCTCTCTCCCAGGCTGTGTAATGATGTCTCCTCTCTCCCAGACTGTGTAATGATGTGTCCTCTCCCAGACTGTGTAATGATGTAACTGTGGAGGTAGTGATGTGTTTATATAGTGTTTGCTCCTCTCTCCCAGGCTGTGTAATGATGTCTCCTCTCTCCCAGACTGTGTAATGATGTCTCCTCTCCCAGGCTGTGTAATGATGTAACTGTGGAGGTAGTGATGTGTTTATATAGTGTTTGCTCCTCTCTCCCAGGCTGTGTAATGATGTCTCCTCTCCCAGACTGTGTAATGATGTCTCCTCTCCCAGACTGTGTAATGATGCCTCCTCTCCCAGACTGTGTAATGATGTCTCCTCTCCCAGGCTGTGTAATGATGTAACTGTGGAGGTAGTGATGTGTTTATATAGTGTTTGCTCCTCTCTCCCAGGCTGTGTAATGATGTCTCCTCTCTCCCAGACTGTGTAATGATGTCTCCTCTCCCAGACTGTGTAATGATGCCTCCTCTCTCCCAGACTGTGTAATGATGTCTCCTCTCCCAGACTGTGTAATGATGTCTCCTCTCTCCCAGACTGTGTAATGATGTCTCCTCTCCCAGACTGTGTAATGATGTCTCCTCTCCCAGGCTGTGTAATGATGTAACTGTGGAGGTAGTGATGTGTTTATATAGTGTTTGCTCCTCTCTCCCAGGCTGTGTAATGATGTCTCCTCTCTCCCAGACTGTGTAATGATGTCTCCTCTCCCAGGCTGTGTAATGATGTAACTGTGGAGGTAGTGATGTGTTTATATAGTGTTTGCTCCTCTCTCCCAGGCTGTGTAATGATGTCTCCTCTCTCCCAGACTGTGTAATGATGTCTCCTCTTCCAGGCTGTGTAATGATGTAACTGTGGAGGTAGTGATGTGTTTATATAGTGTTTGCTCCTCTCTCCCAGGCTGTGTAATGATGTCTCCTCTCTCCCAGACTGTGTAATGATGTCTCCTCTCCCAGGCTGTGTAATGATGTAACTGTGGAGGTAGTGATGTGTTTATATAGTGTTTGCTCCTCTCTCCCAGGCTGTGTAATGATGTCTCCTCTCTCCCAGACTGTGTAATGATGTCTCCTCTCCCAGGCTGTGTAATGATGTAACTGTGGAGGTAGTGATGTGTTTATATAGTGTTTGCTCCTCTCTCCTCAGCTGTTCAGGGCTCTGGGCTGATGTTCAAAAGCGTTGAGGTGACTCTGCACAAAGAAGGCAATACGTTCGGCTTTGTCATCCGAGGTACGTGTGTGTGTGTGTGTGTGTGTGTGTGTGTGTGTGTGTGTGTGTGTGTGTGTGTGTGAGTGTGTGAGTGTGAGTGTGTGTGTGTGTGTGTGTGTGAAGCCGTTTGACTGGGGTACGGAGGAAAGGAAAGTGATCTGAATATGACTACAGAATAGGACCTTCTAGTTGACTCTATTTACCCAGTTGGAATGAGGCTTCATTAAAACGAATAGGAACAAACTTTTAGAAATGCGACCTAAATAGCACCCTATTCCCTACACTGCTAATTTTAGGGTGCATAGGGCTCTGGTCAAAAGTAGTACACTATGTAGGGAATAGGGTTCCATTTGTGATGCTCCCTTGGTGAGTTATCCTCTGTCTTTGTAGAGAGGGAAGTTAACTTGAAGGTCGACGCTACAGAGATGTTGCCACAGCTCATTACTCTCCGTCATCAATTCTACAAGTGTGTTGAAGTATTCAATTGCCCTTTCTGTTTCTAAATCAATAAGTCCTTCCTGCCGTGAAAGCCAATGTATTGCTACTGTGTTTCCTTTGTAGAAGTTTCATTTAAACAGTTTTCCTTTGTGATCAGGTACTACAGTATTACCTTGGTTCTTCAGTGATCTCTTATAGCACAAATCAATTGTATGTATCCTTGGTTACCGTACCCACCTGTTTGTGTGATAACTGTCTGTTGGTTGGTTTAGGAGGAGCCCACGAGGACAGGAACAAATCCCGCCCCGTTGTCATAACGACGATCAGGCCAGGTGGACCTGCTGACAGGTGAGATGTTGTATCACTGACTAGACATGAGTAGCAGATCACAGATAGTGCTGGTGTATCAGAGTCTAGACATGAGTAACGGATCACAGATAGTTCTGGTGTATCAGAGTCTAGACATGAGTAGCAGATCACAGATAGTGCTGGTGTATCAGAGTCTAGACGTGAGTAGCAGATCACAGATAGTGCTGCTGTATCAGAGTCTAGACATGAGTAGCAGATCACAGATAGTGCTGGTGTATCAGAGTCTAGACATGAGTAGCAGATCACAGATAGTGCTGGTGTATCAGATTCTAGACATGAGTAGCAGATCACAGATAGTTCAATGATCTGACTTGTATCCATTCATTGTGACATTACCTTGACCTTGTTTGAAACATCAGCAGAGTTCAAGGTTAAGGTGTAGAGCAGTGGTCCCCAAACGTGTTATTGTCCCGTACCCCTTTGCGTACCCTCTCAAATGTTGTTTTTGCCCTCATTGTAAGACAGAGAAGAGCTGGGAGAGGAGAGGAGAGGAGAGGAGAGGAGAGGAGGGGAGAGGAGAGGAGAGGAGAGGAGAGGAGATGAGGGGAGAGGATAGGAGAGGAGGGGAGAGGAGAGGAGAGGAGAGGAGAGGAGATGAGGGGAGAGGATAGGAGAGGAGGGGAGAGGAGAGGTGTCCTTGCCATTAAGACGTAATGATCCAAATGAAGTGTTTAAGTGCAGGGGCGGAACCAACAGGCCCTCAGGCGTGGCTATACTGTAGCCAGGGACCAGTATGGAAACCAACCAGCCACTGTTGTCTGTCTCTTCCTCTTCTCCCTGTCTCTATATCTGTCTGTCTCTCTATATCTGTCTGTCTCTTCCTCTCCTCCCTGTCTCTCTATATCTGTCTGTCTCTCTATATCTGTCTGTCTCTCTATATCTGTCTGTCTCTCTATATCTGTCTGTCTCTCTATATCTGTCTGTCTCTCTATATCTGTCTGTCTCTCTATATCTGTCTGTCTCTCTATATCTGTATGTCTCTCTATATCTGTATGTCTCTCTATATCTGTATTTCTCTCTATATCTGTCTGTCTCTCTATATCTGTCTGTCTATTCCTCTCCCCCCTGTCTCTCTATATCTGTATGTCTCTCTATATCTGTATGTCTTTCTATATCTGTCTGTCTCTCTATATCTGTCTGTCTCTTCCTCTCCTCCCTGTCTCTCTATATCTGTCTGTCTCTTCCTCTCCTCCCTGTCTCTCTATATCTGTATGTCTCTCTATATCTGTATGTCTCTCTATATCTGTCTGTCTCTCTATATCTGTCTGTCTCTCTATATCTGTCTGTCTCTTCCTCTCCTCCCTGTCTCTCTATATCTGTCTGTCTCTTCCTCTCCTCCCTGTCTCTCTATATCTGTATGTCTCTCTATATCTGTATGTCTCTCTATATCTGTCTGTCTGTCTCTCTATATCTGTCTGTCTCTCTATATCTGTCTGTCTCTTCCTCTCCTCCCTGTCTCTCTATATCTGTCTGTCTCTTCCTCTCCTCCCTGTCTCTCTATATCTGTCTGTCTCTCTATATCTGTTTGTCTCTATCTGTCTGTCTCTCTATATCTGTCTGTCTCTCTATATCTGTCTGTCTATCTGTCTCTCCCTTTCCCTCTTGCTCCTTCAATCTCTCTCTCTCTCTCTCTCTCTCTCTCCCTCTCCGTCTCTCTCTCCGTCTCCTCCCTCCCTATAAACAGTCTATTAATGGACCGTGTTGAAGGATCAGTCAAGGAAGTATTTCTAATGACACTCCCTATCCAGCAGCACACTCCCTATCCAGCAGCACACTCCCTATCCAGCAGCACACTCCCCATCCAGCAGCACACTCCCCATCCAGCAGCACACTCCCTATCCAGCAGCACACTCCCCATCCAGCAGCACACTCCCCATCCAGCAGCACACTCCCTATCCAGCAGCACACTCCCCATCCAGCAGCACACTCCCCATCCAGCAGCACACTCCCCATCCAGCAGCACACTCCCCATCCAGCAGCACACTCCCCATCCAGCATCACACTCCCCATCCAGCAGCATACTCCCCATCCAGCAGCACACTCCCCATCCAGCAGCACACTCCCCATCCAGCAGCACACTCCCCATCCAGCAGCACACTCCCCATCCAGCAGCACACTCCCCATCCAGCAGCACACTCCCCATCCAGCAGCACACTCCCTATCCAGCAGCACACTCCCCATCCAGCAGCACACTCCCCATCCAGCAGCACACTCCCCATCCAGCAGCACACTCCCCATCCAGCAGCACACTCCCCATCCAGCAGCACACTCCCCACCCAGCGTTTAAAAGCATCGTCTGGAGGTAGTTTCCACCATGTTAAATCCACCAGGAGAAGTGTGTCTAATCAGGATGTAGCTTCAGTGTTCACACTTCCAGTGAGGAGGAAAGGATTCCATTCTAGCGGTTGTCACGGGTTGTTTCTGATAAAAACCTGATCAAAGGCAGAGACAGCGTGGAGATTCATTTCCAGTGTCACATCATGCTGGACGGTTAGCTGTTAGCGGTTAGCTCACCTGTGGAAACCAAATATAGCAATTTATATTTTCTGTCATTGTGGAGAATTCACAGCTCACTGACTGACATCTTCTCTATCCCTCCCCCCCCTCTCTCTCTTTCTCTCTCTCCTTCCTTCCTTCCCTCACCTCTCTCCTCCCTCCTTCCTTCCCTCCCCCTCTCCTTTCCCTCCCTCCGTCCCTTGCCTCTCTCTCCCTCCTTCCCCTCCCCTCCCCCTCTCCTCCCCCTCTCCTCCCTCCCCCTTCCCTCCCCCTCTCCTCCCCTTCCCTCCCCTCTCTTCCCCCTCCCTCCTTCCCTCCCTCCCTCTCTCTCCTCCCTCTCTCCCTCCTTCCCTCCCCCTCTCCTCCCCCTCTCCTCTCCCTCCCTCCCTTCCTCTCCTCTCTCCTCAGGGAGGGTACGGTGAAGCCAGGGGACAGGCTCCTGAGTATCGATGGGATCCGTCTTCACGGGACATCCCATGCAGAGGCCATGTCCATCCTCAAACAGTGTGGACAGGAGGCTACGCTACTCATTGAGTATGACGTCTCCATCATGGGTATGTCATGGGAGTGTGCGTGTGTGTGTGTGTGTGTGTGTGTGTGTGTGTGTGTGTGTGTGTGTGTGTGTGTCCTCAAGAAGCTTGTCATCCAGATGCATATACATTTATATGGTGTTGTCAGGACACTGTCAGGGGGTGTGGGTGGACATTGTCAGGACACTGTCAGGGGGTGTGGGTGGACATTGTCAGGACACTGTCAGTGGGTGTGGGTGGACATTTATATGGTGTTATCAGGACACTGTCAGGGGGTGTGGGTGGACATTGTCAGGACACTGTCAGGGGGTGTGGGTGGACATTGTCAGGACACTGGCAGGGGGTGTTGGTGGACATTGTCAGGACACTGTCAGGGGGTGTGGGTGGACATTGTCAGGACACTGTCAGGGGGTGTGGGGGGACATTGTCAGGACACTGTCAGGGGGTGTGGGTGGACATTGTCAGGACACTGTCAGGGTGTGTGGGTGGACATTGTCAGGACACTGTCAGGGGGTGTTGGTGGACATGTATATGGTGTTGTCAGGACACTGTCAGGGGGTGTGGGTGGACATTGTCAGGACACTGTCAGGGGGTGTGGGTGGACATTGTCAGGACACTGTCAGGGGGTGTTGGTGGACATTGTCAGGACACTGTCAGGGGGTGTGGGTGGACATTGTCAGGACACTGTCAGGGGGTGTGGGTGGACATTGTCAGGACACTGTCAGGGGGTGTGGGTGGACATTGTCAGGACACTGTCAGGGGGTGTGGGTGGACATTGTCAGGACACTGTCAGGGTGTGTGGGTGGACATTGTCAGGACACTGTCAGGGTGTGTGGGTGGACATTGTCAGGACACTGTCAGGGGGTGTGGGTGGACATTGTCAGGACACTGTCAGGGTGTGTGGGTGGACATTGTCAGGACACTGTCAGGGGGTGTTGGTGGACATGTATATGGTGTTGTCAGGACACTGTCAGGGGGTGTGGGTGGACATTGTCAGGACACTGTCAGGGGGTGTGGGTGGACATTGTCAGGACACTGTCAGGGGGTGTTGGTGGACATTGTCAGGACACTGTCAGGGGGTGTGGGTGGACATTGTCAGGACACTGTCAGGGGGTGTGGGTGGACATTGTCAGGACACTGTCAGGGGGTGTGGGTGGACATTGTCAGGACACTGTCAGTGGGTGTGGGTGGACATTTATATGGTGTTATCAGGACACTGTCAGGGGGTGTGGGTGGACATTGTCAGGACACTGCCAGGGGGTGTGGGTGGACATTGTCAGGACACTGCCAGCCAAAACACAGCCAGAACACAGCCAGATCCCAGCTCTTACAAAAACACAGCCAGAACACAGCCAGATCCCAGCTCTTACAAAAACACAGCCAGAACACAGCCAGATCCCAGCCAACAGAACTGACTAAAAGCTGTGTGCATAAAAGCCTTTTTCAGACGCAGAGAAAGATCTGTGATGTGAAACATTGTCAATGAAAAAGAATCACCTGCTGGTCCTCTGCTGGGCTTTGATGTTTCTTTCTACTTTACAGAACGCTGACTTTAAAAACCGCTTGGTAAGAAGGGCAAAACAAAGAGAGATTTAAAAGAGGCAGAAAGTAGCAGGCTGATCGGTGTTCATGTTAAATCCTTCCCCGGACTTCAGTCTATTTTGATCAGTCCACTAAATGTCAGACGAAAACCACCCAAGGAAGGAGAGAGTATGAGAGAGTGAGTTGGCCTATTACCCAGCGTGGGCCTCCGACGTCCCCACAACGTTCTGACAATCAGACGTCACGCGGGTTCCGTTCAGAAGGCCCGCACTGGCCTCTGGGTAATCCTGAAGATTCCGGTGGCGGTGACTTTGTCGTGCTCCGACCTGGAAGTGATAGTTATGTTTTCCTGTCACCGTGTCACAGTCTTACTCGCTGTGCTCGCTGCTCGCTGTGTGTGTGTGTGTGTGTGTGTGTGAGTGAAAGTACCACTGGACTCAGTGAAGTCTAAGGAAGCAGAATCCTTCATCCTGAGAGACTTTCCTCTGGAGAAAAAGGAAGGTATTGAGTTGACAGTTGGCTGAATATAGATAACAACCCCTTGAGTTGACAGTTGGCTGAATGTAGATAACAACCCCTTGAGTTGACAGTTGGCTGAATATAGATAACAACTCCTTGAGTTGACAGTTGGCTGAATGTAGATAACAACCCCTTGAGTTGACAGTTGGCTGAATGTAGATAACAACCCCTTGAGTTGACAGTTGGCTGAATATAGATAACAACCCCTTGAGTTGACAGTTGGCTGAATGTAGATAACAACCCCTTGAGTTGACAGTTGGCTGAATATAGATAACAACCCCTTGAGTTGACAGTTGGCTGAATATAGATAACAACCCCTTGAGTTGACAGTTGGCTGAATATAGATAACAACTCCTTGAGTTGACAGTTGGCTGAATGTAGATAACAACCCCTTGAGTTGACAGTTGGCTGAATGTAGATAACAACCCCTTGAGTTGACAGTTGGCTGAATGTAGATAACAACCCCTTGAGTTGACAGTTGGCTGAATATAGATAACAACCCCTTGAGTTGACAGTTGGCTGAATGTAGATAACAACCCCTTGAGTTGACAGTTGGCTGAATATAGATAACAACCCCTTGAGTTGACAGTTGGCTGAATATAGATAACAACCCCTTGAGTTGACAGTTGGCTGAATATAGATAACAACCCCTTGAGTTGACAGTTGGCTGAATATAGATAACAACCCCTTGAGTTGACAGTTGGCTGAATGTAGATAACAACCCCTTGAGTTGACAGTTGGCTGAATGTAGATAACAACCCCTTGAGTTGACAGTTGGCTGAATATAGATAACAACCCCTTGAGTTGACAGTTGGCTGAATATAGATAACAACCCCTTGAGTTGACAGTTGGCTGAATGTAGATAACAACTCCTTGAGTTGACAGTTCGCTGAATATAGATAACAACCCCTTGAGTTGACAGTTGGCTGAATATAGATAACAACCCCTTGAGTTGACAGTTGGCTGAATGTAGATAACAACCCCTTGAGTTGACAGTTGGCTGAATATAGATAACAACCCCTTGAGTTGACAGTTGGCTGAATGTAGATAACAACCCCTTGAGTTGACAGTTGGCTGAATGTAGATAACAACCCCTTGAGTTGACAGTTGGCTGAATATAGATAACAACCCCTTGAGTTGACAGTTGGCTGAATGTAGATAACAACCCCTTGAGTTGACAGTTGGCTGAATGTAGATAACAACCCCTTGAGTTGACAGTTGGCTGAATGTAGATAACCCCTTGAGTTGACAGTTGGCTGAATATAGATAACAACCCCTTGAGTTGACAGTTGGCTGAATATAGATAACAACCCCTTGAGTTGACAGTTGGCTGAATGTAGATAACAACCCCTTGAGTTGACAGTTGGTTGAATGTAGATATCAACCCCTTGAGTTGACAGTTGGCTGAATATAGATAACAACCCCTTGAGTTGACAGTTGGCTGAATGTAGATAACAACCCCTTGAGTTGACAGTTGGCTGAATGTAGATAACAACCCCTTGAGTTGACAGTTGGCTGAATATAGATAACAACTCATTGAGTTGACAGTTGGCTGAATGTAGATAACAACCCCTTGAGTTGACAGTTGGCTGAATATAGATAACAACCCCTTGAGTTGACAGTTGGCTGAATGTAGATAACAACCCCTTGAGTTGACAGTTGGCTGAATATAGATAACAACCCCTTGAATTGAAGGTTGGCTGAATATAGATCACTACCCCTTGAGTTGACAGTTGGCTGAATGTAGATAACAACCCCTTGAGTTGACAGTTGGCTGAATGTAGATAACAACCCCTTGAGTTGACAGTTGGCTGAATATAGATAACAACCCCTTGAGTTGACAGTTGGCTGAATGTAGATAACAACCCCTTGAGTTGACAGTTGGCTGAATGTAGATAACAACCCCTTGAGTTGACAGTTGGCTGAATGTAGATAACAACCCCTTGAGTTGACAGTTGGCTGAATATAGATAACAACCCCTTGAGTTGACAGTTGGCTGAATGTAGATAACAACCCCTTGAGTTGACAGTTGGCTGAATGTAGATAACAACTCCTTGAGTTGACAGTTGGCTGAATGTAGATAACAACCCCTTGAGTTGACAGTTGGCTGAATGTAGATAACAACCCCTTGAGTTGACAGTTGGCTGAATGTAGATAACAACCCCTTGAGTTGACAGTTGGCTGAATATAGATAACAACCCCTTGAGTTGACAGTTGGCTGAATGTAGATAACAGCCCCTTGAGTTGACAGTTGGCTGAATATAGATAACCCCTTGAGTTGACAGTTGGCTGAATATAGATAACAACCCCTTGAGTTGACAGTTGGCTGAATATAGATAACAACCCCTTGAGTTGACAGTTGGCTGAATGTAGATAACAACCCCTTGAGTTGACAGTTGGTTGAATGTAGATATCAACCCCTTGAGTTGACAGTTGGCTGAATATAGATAACAACCCCTTGAGTTGACAGTTGGCTGAATGTAGATAACAACCCCTTGAGTTGACAGTTGGCTGAATGTAGATAACAACCCCTTGAGTTGACAGTTGGCTGAATGTAGATAACAACCCCTTGAGTTGACAGTTGGCTGAATGTAGATAACAACCCCTTGAGTTGACAGTTGGCTGAATATAGATAACAACTCATTGAGTTGACAGTTGGCTGAATGTAGATAACAACCCCTTGAGTTGACAGTTGGCTGAATGTAGATAACAACCCCTTGAGTTGACAGTTGGCTGAATGTAGATAACAACCCCTTGAGTTGACAGTTGGCTGAATATAGATAACAACCCCTTGAGTTGACAGTTGGCTGAATATAGATACCAACCCCTTGAGTTGACAGTTGGCTGAATGTAGATAACAACCCCTTGAGTTGACAGTTGGCTGAATGTAGATAACAACCCCTTGAGTTGACAGTTGGCTGAATGTAGATAACAACCCCTTGAGTTGACAGTTGGCTGAATGTAGATAACAACCCCTTGAGTTGACAGTTGGCTGAATGTAGATAACAACCCCTTGAGTTGACAGTTGGCTGAATATAGATAACAACCCCTTGAGTTGACAGTTGGCTGAATGTAGATAACAACCCCTTGAGTTGACAGTTGGCTGAATGTAGATAACAACCCCTTGAGTTGACAGTTGGCTGAATGTAGATAACAACCCCTTGAGTTGAAACTACGGATTTTATTAATAAAACTCTCTCACACTTTCATGGTGAAGCAAATCGATTCTCAAGGGAGAAATGGGAGTTGTCTTTTGAAATGTGTTTGTATGATAGATTAGACTTAACATGAAGTTAACAAACAGGTGTGTGCCTATACACAGAGATTTACGGTATGTCCCAACAAACAGGTGTGTGCCTATACACAGAGATTTACGGTATGTCCCAACAAACAGGTGTGTGCCTATACACAGAGATTTACGGTATGTCCCAACAAACAGGTGTGTGCCTATACACAGAGATTTACGGTATGTCCCAACAAACAGGTGTGTGCCTATACACAGAGATTTACGGTATGTCCCAACAAACAGGTGTGTGCCTATACACAGAGATTTACGGTATGTCCCAACAAACAGGTGTGTGCCTATACACAGAGATTTACGGTATGTCCCAACAAACAGGTGTGTGCCTATACACGGAGATTTACGGTATGTCCCAACAAACAGGTGTGAGCCTATACACCGAGATTTACGGTATGTCCCAACAAACAGGTGTGTGCCTATACACGGAGATTTACGGTATGTCCCAACAAACAGGTGTGTGCCTATACACAGAGATTTACGGTATGTCCCAACAAACAGGTGTGTGCCTATACACGGAGATTTACGGTATGTCCCAACAAACAGGTGTGTGCCCATACACAGAGATTTACGCTATGTCCCAACAAACAGCCTATACACAGAGCTTTACGGTATCTGCTCGTGGAGACAATTTACGTTTTCTCTCTGAGCGACCCAGGCATGAGAAAAACAGAACGATTAACAACCACCAGTTTGCAAGCCCATTAATCCCTAATATACACCCATAAACTACACACACATACACACAGACACACACAGAGAGAGACAGACACTGAAGCGATGCGCAATGACGCAATGATGTGGCCAGGTTATGCTGGTGGTTGTGTGATGAGAAACCGTGTAACATTCCCACACAGCCAGTCTCATCAGTACGTCTCTCTAGAGGACTAGCGGAGGAGAGGAGAGGCAGAGAGATGGAGGAGAGGAGAGGTAGAGAGATTGAGGAGAGGACTGGAGGAGAGGAGAGGTAGAGAGATGGAGGAGAGGACTGGAGGAGAGGAGTGGTAGAGAGATGGAGGAGAGGACTGGAGGAGAGGAGTGGTAGAGAGATGGAGGAGAGGACTGGAGGAGAGGAGAGGTAGAGAGATGGAGGAGAGGAGAGGTAGAGAGATGGAGGAGAAGAGAGGTAGAGAGATGTAGGGATAAAGGGATGGAGGAGAGATGGAGAGATAGAGAGATGGAGGAGAAGACTGGATGAGAGGAGAGGTAGAGAGATGGAGGAGAGGAATGGAGGAGAGGAGAGGAGAGGTAGAGAGATGGATGAGAGGAGAGGTAGAGGGATGGAGGAGAGGAGCGATAAAGAGATGGAGGAGAAGACTGGATGAGAGGAGAGGTAGAGGGATGGAGGAGAGGAGCGATAAAGAGATGGAGGAGAAGACTGGATGAGAGGAGAGGTAGAGGGATGGAGGAGAGGAGCGATAAAGAGATGGAGGAGAAGACTGGATGAGAGGAGAGGTAGAGGGATGGAGGAGAGGAGCGATAAAGAGATGGGGGTAGAGGAATGGAGGAAAGGACTGGAGGAGAGGAGAGGTAGAGAGATGGAGGAGAGGAGAGGTAGAGAGATGGAGGAGAGGTAGAGAGATGGAGGAGAGGAGAGGTAGAGAGATGGAGGAGAGGAGAGGTAGAGGGATGGAAGGTGGTGTTTTATCACCAATCATGAATGAAACAATCTCCAGGCTGCATCAATAATGTGAGCCCATTAATTTTTCATCAGATAGCTCTTAGCATGGGCAGGAACAGACAGGAGAAGACGAGGGAATGATATGTGTAGGAAATACAGGGAGGACAGGGGCATATAGATATGTAGGGGAGACAGGAGCAAATAGATATGTAGGGAAGACAGGGGGAGGTATGGTTACTGGGGGATTGTTGCTTGGATGAATGGTGATGGGGAAGAGGGAGAGAGAGAGAGAGTGAGGGAGAGAGAGAGGGAGAGAGGGAGAGGGGAAGAGGGAGAGAGAGGGTGGAGAGTGATGGGTAGAGGGGAAGAGGGAGAGAGAGGGAGGGGTAGAGGGGAAGAGGGAGGGAGAGAGGGAGAGAGAGGGAGAGGGGAAGAGGGAGAGAGAGATGGGTAGAGGGGAAGAAGGAGAGAGAGGATGGAAAAGGATAAATAATAGTGTAGGAGGGGAGCGTGAGAGAAGCCTGTGGGGGAATACAGGTTAGCTGCTAGCACATCAACAACACCTCTGTTCAGAGAGAGAGAGAGAGAGAGAGAGACAGAGAGACAGACAGGAAGAGAGAAAGACAGAGGGAGAGAGAGCGACAGAGAGAGAGAGAGAGACAGAGGGGTAATAATAATTGCCTGAATCCTTGTGGGTTTTCCTACTGCTTGTATTATATTAACATCCCTTCTGAGAGGCAAGAAAACACACGATAATGTTTGTTTTGTTGAGCGTGTGGTTTGCAAAGAAGGCTTGGAAAGGTGTGTGTGTGTGTTCAGTGTGTGTGACAGTACAGTACCAGTCAAAAGTTTGGACACACCTACTCATTCAAGGGTTTTTCTTTATTTTTACTATTTTCTACGTTGTAGAATAATAGTGAAGACATCAACACTATAAAATAACACATATGGAATAATTTAGGAACCGAAAAAGTGTTGAACAAATCTAAATATATTTTAGAATTTATATCATTCAAAGTAGCCACCCTTTGCCTTGATGACAGATTTACACACTCTTGGCATGTCATGTCTCAAGCATCATTAAACATGTAGAGAACAGAATAAGGGGAGGGGTGAGGGGTGTAGAGACCAGAATAAGGGGAGTGGTGTAGAGACCAGAATAAGGGGAGGGGTGAGGGGTGTAGAGAACAGAATAAGGGGAGGGGTGAGGGGTGTAGAGAACAGAATAAGGGGAGGGGTGTAGAGACCAGAATAAGGGGAGGGGTGTAGAGACCAGAATAAGGGGAGGGGTGAGGGGTGTAGAGACCAGAATAAGGGGAGTGGTTTAGAGACCAGAAAAGGGGAGGGGTGAGGGGTGTAGAGAACAGAATAAGGGGAGGGGTGTAGAGACCAGAATAAGGGGAGGGGTGTAGAGACCAGAATAAGGGGAGTGGTGTAGAGAACAGAATAAGGGGAGGGGTTTAGAGACCAGAATAAGGGGAGGGGTGTAGAGACCAGAATAAGGGGAGGGGTGTAGAGACCAGAATAAGGGGAGGGATGTAGAGACCAGAATAAGCGGAGTGGTGTAGAGGCCAGAATAAGGGGAGTGGTTTAGAGACCAGAATAAGGGGAGGGGTGTAGAGACCAGAATAAGGGGAGTGGTGTAGAGACCAGAATAAGGGGAGTGGTTTAGAGACCAGAATAAGGGGAGGGGTGTAGAGACCAGAATAAGGGGAGTGGTGTTGAGACCAGAATAAGGGGAGTGGTGTAGAGACCAGAATAAGGGGAGGGGTGTAGAGACCAGAATAAGGGGAGGGGTGTAGAGACCAGAATAAGGGGAGGGGTGTAGAGACCAGAATAAGGGGAGTGGTGTAGAGACCAGAATAAGGGGAGGGGTGTAGAGACCAGAATAAGGGGAGGGGTGTAGAGACCAGAATAAGGGGAGGGGTGAGGGGTGAAGAGACCAGAATAAGGGGAGGGGTGTAGAGACCAGAATAAGGGGAGGGGTGTAGAGACCAGAATAAGGGGGGGGGGTGTAGAGACCAGAATAAGGGGAGGGGTGTAGAGACCAGAATAAGGGGAGGGGTGAGAGGTGTAGAGACCAGAATAAGGGGAGGGGGGAGGGGTGTAGAGACCAGAATAAGGGGAGGGGTGTAGAGACCAGAATAAGGGGAGGGGTGTAGAGCCCAGAATAAGAGGAGGGGTGTAGAGACCAGAATAAGGGGAGTGGTGTAGAGACCAGAATAAGGGGAGTGGTTTAGAGACCATAATTAGGGGAGGGGTTTAGAGACCAGAATAAGGGGAGGGGTGTAGAGACCAGAATAAGGGGAGTGGTTTAGAGACCAGAATAAGGGGAGGGGTGTAGAGACCAGAATCAGGGGAGTGGTGTAGAGACCAGAATAAGGGGAGTGGTGTAGAGACCAGAATAAGGGGAGGTGTGTAGAGACCAGAATAAGGGGAGGGGTGTAGAGACCAGAATAAGGGGAGTGGTGTAGAGACCAGAATAAGGGGAGGGGTGAGTGGTGTAGAGACCAGAATAGGGAGTGGGGTGTAGAGACCAGAATAAGGGGAGTGGTGTAGAGACCAGAATAAGGGGAGGGGTGAGTGGTGTAGAGACCAGAATAGGGAGTGGGGTGTAGAGACCAGAATAAGGGGAGGGGTGTAGAGACCAGAATAAGGGGAGGGGTGTAGAGTACAGAATAAGGGGAGGGGTGTAGAGACCAGAATAAGGGGAGGGGTGTAGAGACCAGAATAAGGGGAGGGGTGAGGGGTGTAGAGACCAGAATAAGGGGAGTGGTGTAGGTAACTAAGGGGAGGCTGTATCTGAGCCTGGTACACCCCAGCTGTTGGGTAACTAAGGAGAGGCTGTATCTGAGCCTGGTACACCCCAGCTGTTGGGTAACTAAGGGGGAGGGGGGGGGCTGTATCTGAGCCTGGTACACCCCAGCTGTTGGGTAACTAAGGGGAGGTGTATCTGAGCCTGGTA
>NC_143036.1:79214866-79219866 GCF_057628025.1 Oncorhynchus mykiss | reverse complement strand
GCTATCCACAGCTGTCAACTAGCTAGCCACAGCAGTCAACTAGCTAGCCACAGACTAGCTAGCCACAGCAGTCAACTAGCTAGCCACAGCAGTCAACTAGCTAGCCACAGACTAGCTAGCCACAGTTGTCAACTAGCTAGCCACAGCGGTCAACTAGCTAGCCACAGCTGTCAACTAGCTAGCCACAGCTGTCAACTAGCTAACCACAGCTGTCAACTTGCTAGCCACAGCAGTAAACTAGCTATCCACAGCTGTCAACTAGCTAGCCACAGCAGTCAACTAGCTAGCCACAGACTAGCTAGCCACAGCTGTCAACTAGCTAGCCACAGCTGTCATCTAGCTAGCCACAGCAGTCAACTAGCTAGCCACAGCTGTCAACTAGCTAGCCACAGCTGTCAACTAGTTAGCCACAGCTGTCAACTAGCTAGCCACAGCAGTCAACTAGCTAGCCACAGCAGTCAACTAGTTAGCCACAGCTGTCAACTAGCTAGCCACAGCTGTCAACTAGCTAGCCACAGCAGTCAACTAGCTAGCCACAGCAGTCAACTAGCTAGCCACAGCTGTCAACTAGCTAGCCACAGCAGTCAACTAGCTAGCTAGGTAGCCGTGTAGCTTTCTAGCACGTTTACTCATTTGTTTGTAAACAATTAACAAGCTAGCTAGTTAGCTACCACATGTTCTTGTCAAACTGTCAACAGAGCAGCTAGCAAGCAACAAGAAATGCCAAATAGCAGTCTAAAAACCACTTGAGGGAAAATAAATCAGATTTGACCGTTCAGACACAAGTCGCATGGCCAGGAATCAGATTTCACCGTTCAGACACAAGTCGCATGGGCCAGGAATCAGATTTGACCGTTCAGACCCAAGTCGCAGGGCCAGGAATCAGATTTGAAATATCAGATGTGCTTTTAGGCTGTTCAGACTGTCGGAAAAATAACAGATTTGAATCGGATATAGAAAACAATTGGATTTGAGTCACTTCAAACAGCCAATGTGAACAAAGCTTGACAGTAACAGGGATTCCAATAGCAATCACTGTCTGTGTCCCAAATGGCAACATATTCCCTTTGTAGTGCACTACCTGGGGCGGCAGGTAGCCTAGTGGTTAGAGGGAGGTAGCCTAGTGGTTAGAGGGAGGTAGCCTAGTGGTTAGAGGGAGGGTAGCCTAGTGGTTAGAGACAGGGTAGCCTAGTGGTTAGAGACAGGTACCCTAGTGGTTAGAGGCAGGTAGCCTAGTGGTTAGAGGCAGGTAGCCTAGTGGTTAGAGACAGGTACCCTAGTGGTTAGAGGCAGGTAGCCTAGTGGTTAGAGGGAGGTAGCCTAGTGGTTAGAAGCAGGTAGCCTAGTGGTTAGAGGCAGGTAGCCTA
This sequence comes from Oncorhynchus mykiss, assembly GCF_057628025.1. Classification (NCBI taxonomy): domain Eukaryota; kingdom Metazoa; phylum Chordata; class Actinopteri; order Salmoniformes; family Salmonidae; genus Oncorhynchus; species Oncorhynchus mykiss. The sequence goes on along the minus strand of NC_143036.1, from coordinate 79,218,499 downwards.
GTGGTTAGAGACAGGGTAGCCTAGTGGTTAGAGACAGGGTAGCCTAGTGGTTAGAGACAGGTACCCTAGTGGTTAGAGGCAGGTAGCCTAGTGGTTAGAGGCAGGTAGCCTAGTGGTTAGAGGCAGGTAGCCTAGTGGTTAGAAGGAGGGTAGCCTAGTGGTTAGAGACAGGTACCCTAGTGGTTAGAGGCAGGTAGCCTAGTGGTTAAAGGCAGGTAGCCTAGTGGTTAGAGGCAGGTAGCCTAGTGGTTAGAGGGAGGGTAGCCTAGTGGTTAGAGGCAGGTAACCTAGTGGTTAGAGACAGGTAGCCTAGTGGTTAGAGGGAGGGTAGCCTAGTGGTTAGAGGCAGGTAACCTAGTGGTTAGAGGCAGGGTAGCCTAGTGATTAGAGGGAGGTGGCCTAGTGGTTAGAGGCAGGTAGCCTAGTGGCTAGAGGCAGGGTAGCCTAGTGGTTAGAGACAGGTAGCCTAGTGGTTAGAGGCAGGTAGCCTAGTGGTTAGAGGCAGGTGGCCTAGTGGTTAGAGGCAGGGTAGCCTAGTGGTTAGAGGCAGGGTAGCCTAGTGGTTAGATGCAGGGTAGCCTAGTGGTTAGATGCAGGGTAGCCTAGTGGTTAGAGGCAGGTAGCCTAGTGGTTAGAGACATGTAGCCTAGTGGTTAGAGACAGGTAGCCTAGTGGTTAGAGGCAGGTAGCCTAGTGGTTAGAGGCAGGTAGCCTAGTGGTTAGAGACAGGGTAGCCTAGTGGTTAGAGACAGGTACCCTAGTGGTTAGAGGCAGGTAGCCTAGTGGTTAGAGGCAGGTAGCCTAGTAGTTAGAGACAGGTAGCCTAGTGGTTAGAGGCAGGGTAGCCTAGTGGTTAGAGGCAGGTAACCTAGTGGTGAGAGGCAGGGTAGCCTAGTGGTTAGAGGCAGGTGGCCTAGTGGTTAGAGGCAGGGTAGCCTAGTGGCTAGAGGCAGGGTAGCCTAGTGGTTAGAGGCAGGGTAGCCTAGTGGTTAGAGGCAGGGTAGCCTAGTGGTTAGAGGCAGGTGGCCTAGTGGTTAGAGGCAGGTGGCCTAGTGGTTAGAGGCAGGTGGCCTAGTGGTTAGAGGCAGGTGGCCTAGTGGTTAGAGGCAGGTGGCCTAGTGGTTAGAGGCAGGTGGCCTAGTGGTTAGAGGCGGGTATACTAGTGGTTAGAGGCAGGTATACTAGTGGTTTATTCAGGTAGCCTAGTGGTTAGATGCGGGTGGCCTAGTGGTTAGAGGCAGGTAGCCTAGTATGTGTTTGTCTTTAGGTCATATGTGGGGGTGGCAGGTAGTCTAGTGGTTAGAGCGTTGGACTAGTAACCGAAAGGTTGCAAGTTCAAATCCCCGAGCTGACAAGGTAAAAATCTGTTGTTCTGACCCTGAACAGGCAGTTAACCCACTGTTCCTAGGCTCTCATTGAAAATAAGAATTTGTTCATAACTGACTTGCCTAGTTTAAATAAGGTAAAAATAAATCAACTTTGGTCCCTGGTCCAAAGGAATAGGATGGCGTTTTGAAGGAAGGGGTATTTTAAGTTTTGACGCGTTGTAATTCATTTAGAAATAATGATGATGTCCTGCCAGACAATAAGACTGATTCATTCACCACTTACTCTAACTGTGCTGTGGAATCTGTTAAGAGTCAGTTATTGTTTAGTGATCCCTCCTAGAAGCCTCCATGAAAAGGCAATAGGACGACTGGGCACCTTGATTTAACCTGACGTCTGTGCCCCCTGTGTCCCAATCAAATGATATTTTATATCCTCCTGAAAACCACTGATGGACTGAACACATTTACCTTGATGTATTCCCCCCCCCCCCCCCCCCTCACCCATGGTTTACCCTTGTTTCATTCACCTTGTTCCCCCCCCTCCTTATCCTCTGTGTTGCTTCTCTCTGTTTGTGATCAGTCAAGGTGCAGAGAAGCACGCGGACCCTTCCCTGGGAGTCCTCCTCAGCCAACAACAACAGCAACTTCCTCCCCTACCAACACTATAACACCTACCATCCTGACCAGTCGCAGAGACACCAGGCCTCCAAGCACCACAAAACCTCTCCCAACAATCCCCGTAATGTTCCTTATTCTCCTCTTCCCTGGTTCTCTTCCCTAGTCCTCTTGTTTCTCGGGTCTTCTATGTCTTTCTCCTCCTAGTCCTCTTGTTTCTCTGGTCTTCTATGTCTTTCTCCTCCTAGTCCTCTTGTTTCTCTGGTCTTCTATCTCCTACTCCTCCTAGTCCTCTTGTTTCTCTGGTCTTCTATCTCCTACTCCTCCTAGTCCTCTTGTTTCTCTGGTCTTCTATCTCCTACTCCTCCTAGTCCTCTTGTTTCTCTGGTCTTCTATGTCTTTCTCCTCCTAGTCCTCTTGTTTCTCTGGTCTTCTATGTCTTTCTCCTCCTAGTCCTCTTGTTTCTCTGGTCTTCTATCTCCTACTCCTCCTAGTCCTCTTGTTTCTCGGGTCTTCTATGTCTTTCTCCTCCTAGTCCTCTTGTTTCTCGGGTCTTCTATGTCTTTCTCCTCCTAGTCCTCTTGTTTCTCTGGTCTTCTATGTCTTTCTCCTCCTAGTCCTCTTGTTTCTCTGGTCTTCTATGTCTTTCTCCTCCTAGTCCTCTTGTTTCTCTGGTCTTCTATGTCTTTCTCCTCCTAGTCCTCTTGTTTCTCTGGTCTTCTATGTCCTACTCCTCCTAGCCCTTCTCCTTGTTCCTCCTCCTCCTTCTCCTTCTACTCTTCCTCCTCTCCTCTCCTTCTTCCTCCTCCTCCTCCTCTCCCTCCACCTCCTCCTCTCTCTCCTCCTCTCTCTCCTCCTCTCCCTCCTTCTCTCCCTCCACCTATACCTTTCTCCTCCTCCTCTCCCTCCTCCTCTCCCTCCTCCTCCTCTTCCTCCTCCTCCTCCTCTCCCTCCTCCTCCTCTCCCTCCTCCTCTCCCTCCTCCTCCTCTCCCTCCTCCTCATCCTCCTCCTTCCTCCTCCTCATCTCCCTCCTCCTTCCTCCTCCTCCTCTCCCTCCTCCTCTCCCTCCTCCTCCTTCTTCTGCTCCTTCATCTTTGAGCCTTTCATCTATTTATTTCTGTTGAGCTCAGATTTGTTTTGGTTTGTAGTGATATTTTCTGTCTCTCATCTGGTTTCCTGGGCTGAAGGAAAATAGAGCAGAACTAAAGTCCTCTTCTGGCTCTCCCTCTCTCCAGTGTTCTCCATCTCTCTCCCTCTCTCTCTCCCCCTCACTCTCCCCCTCTCTCCCTCTCTCCAGTGTTCTCCCCCTCTCTCTCCCCCTCTCTCTCCAGTGTTCTCCCTCTCTCTCCAGTGTTCTCCATCTCTCTCTTTCTCTCGCTCTCTTCATCGTCCTCTCCGGTATTCTCCATCTCTCTTTCCGGTATTCTTCATCGCTCTCTCCGGTATTCTCCATCGCTCTCTCCGGTTCTCTCCATCTTTCTCTTTCTCTCTCTCTCTCTTCCAATCTCTCCCCCTCCATCTCTCTCTCCGGTTCCCTCCATCTCTCCCCCTCCATCTCTCTCTCTGGTTCTCTCCATCTCTCCATTGTCCCTGAAAGTCACTGAGCTGAGTGTTGTATGTATAACCTCATCTAGGGCATTAAAGCAAGGTGCATAGTGCTGATACAGTCCTGTCAGTCCACTTGGCCAG